>NW_025533567.1:0-300000 GCF_020615455.1 Coregonus clupeaformis | reverse complement strand
GAATACAACAGGTGCAGACATTACAGTGAAATGCTTACTTACAGCCCTTAACCAACAGTGCATTTATTTTTACCGTAGTCTGGCTTTTTTATGGCGGTTTTGGAGCAGTGGCTTCTTCCTTGCTGAGCGGCCTTTCAGGTTATGTCGATATAGGACTCGTTTTACTGTGGATATATATACTTTTGTACCCGTTTCCTCCAGCATCTTCACAAGGTCCTTTGCTGTTGTTCTGGGATTGATTTGCACTTTTCGCACCAAAGTACATTCATCTCTAGGAGACAGAACGTGTCTCCTTCCTGAGCGGTATGACGGCTGCATGGTCCCATGGTGTTTATACTTGCGTACTATTGTTTGTACAGATGAACGTGGTACCTTCAGGCATTTTGAAATTGCTCCCAAGGATGAACCAGACTTGTGGAGGTCTACCATTTTTTTTCTGAGGTCTTGGCTGATTTCTTTAGATTTTCCCATAATGTCAAGAAAAGAGTCACTGAGTTTGAAGGTAGGCCTTGAAATACATCCACAGGTACACCTCCAATTGACTCAAATGATGTCAATTAGCCTATCAGAAGCTTCTAAAGCCATGACATCATTTTCTGGAATTTTCCAAGCTGTTTAAAGGCACAGTCAACTTAGTGTATGTAAACTTCTGACACAATGGAATTGTGATACAGTGAATTATAAGTGAAATAATTTGTCTGTAAACAATTGTTCGAAAAATTACTTGTGTCATGCACAAAGTAGATGTCCTAACCGACTTGCCAAAACTATAGTTTGTTAACAAGAAATGTGTGAAGTGGTTGAAAAACGAGTTTTAATGACTCCAACCTAAGTGTATGTAAACTTCCGACTTCAACTGTAGGTATACTTGTAATCGTTAAGGAGAGGGGAGTTTTTCATGATAAAAAATAAACGGATTGGAGCTAAGCACAGGCAAAATCCTAGAGGAAAACTTGGTTCAGTCTGCTTTCCACCAGACACTGGGAGATTAATTCACCTTTCAGAAGGATAATAACCTAAAACACAAGGCCAAATCTACACTGGAGTTGCTTATCAAGAAGATAGTGAATGTTCCTCGGTGGCCGAGTTACAGTTTTGACTTAAATCTACTTGAAAATCTATGGCAAGACCTGAAAATGGTTGTCTAGCAATGATCAACAAACAATTTGACAGAGCTTGAAGAATTTTGAAAATAATATTGGGCAAATGCTGCACAATCTAGATGTGGAAAGAATTTAGAGACTTACCCCGAAAGACTCACAGCTTTAATCGCTGCCAAAGGTGCTTCTACAAAGTATTGGCTCAAGGGTGTGAATACTTCTGTATTTCATTTTCAATACATTTGCAAACATTTCTAAAAACATGTTTTCACTTTGTCATTATGATGTATTGTGTGTAGATGAGTGAAAAAATAAATATATTTAATCAATTTTGAATTCAGGCTGTAACACAACAGAATGTGGAATATGTTAAGGGATATTAATACGTTCTGAATGGACTGTACCAGTGTGGCAGTTGTGGCAACTCCTAAGGCATGAAAGTTCTTAAAGAAACAATGTGCATCATTAATTAAAATGACACTTGAACAGGTAAAGAGGTATGCTTAGATAACCTATGCAGAAAAATATACATATCTTTGACATAGAATTAGGTATAAAGATTATGGCTCTAGATTGCTGTGCCAGTTGCTACATTCTCCAACTTCTCCAAGCACACACACAAAGTTGTCCTTTCCAGTCGGTCACACCAGCGTGATGTAGTTATTGTGATCTATCCTTCTCTCAGCTCTCTCTCTTTAACCTCTATGGGATCGGTGTCCCGTATACGGGACGGTTGAGCTAACATGCGCTAATGTGATTAGCATAACTGTTGTACGTAACAGCAAACTTTCCAGGACATAGATATGTCTTATATGGGCAGAACGCTTAAATTCTTGTTAATCTAACTGCACTGTCCAATTTACAGTAGCTATTACAATGAAAACATACCACGCTATTGTTTGAGGAGAGTGCAGAACAACAAAAAACTTATCACGGCAACTAGTTTGATACATTCCCCTCTAAAGGTAAATAATGTACTTACATTCAGTAATCTTGCTCTGATTTACGTTTACATTTTACATTTTCGTCATTTAGCAGACGCTCTTATCCAGAGCAACTTACAAATTGGTGCATTCACCTTATGATAGCCAGTGGGACAACCACTTTACAATATATAAATAAATAAAAATATGTTATCTTCTTTTTTTGGGGGGGGGGGTAGAAGGATTACTTTTATCCTATCCCAGGTATTCCTTAAAGAGGTGGGGTTTCAAGTGTCTCCGGAAGGTGGTGAGTGATTTGTCATCCTAAGGGTCCCAGAGATAAAATGTAGCATAGCTTTGTTTGAACCCCTGCTGTCTCTGGCTCCTCACCCACCCCGCCCAGCCATCTAGATGTGTGAAAGTTAGTGTATAAGCTAATGATCCATCATGCATGACATTCCTGTGAGTGTGTAAACTTACATTTTGTATTACCATATCATTTAAGTATGTTCTATATAGTTATGTACTTGAAAATGTATCAATTGACCAATTCGGCACATTTGGGTAGACTTGATACAAAATAGTCCAGTATTGCAATGCTTCACTGGATCAATCTGAAACTTTGGACACACACTGCTCCCATCTATTGGCCAAATTCTAAATTGCGCCTAAACTGCAATATTATATTGTGGCCTTTCTCTTGCATTTCAAAGATGATGAAAAAAAATAAACATGTTTTTTGGTTTGTATTATCTTTTACCAGATCTAATGTGTTATATTCTCCTACATTCATTTCACATTTCCACAAACCTCAGTGTTTCCTTTCAAATGGTATCAAGAATATGCATATCCTTGCTTCAGGTCCTGAGCTACGCTACAGTGCCTTGCAAAAGTATTCATCCCCCCTTTTTTCCATTCTGTTGCATTACAACCTTCAATGTAAATTGATTTTTATTTGGATTTCATGTAATGGACATACACAAAATAGTGAAATGGAAAAAATAACTTGTTAAAAAAAATCTTAAACATTAATAACGGAAAAGTTGTGCGTGCATATGTATTCACCCCCTTTGCTATGAAGCCCCTAAATAAGATCTGGTGCAACCAATTACCTTCAGAAGTCACATAATTAGTTAAATAAAGTCCACATGTGTGCAATCTAAGTGTCATATGATCTGTCACATGATCTCAGTATATAAACACCTGTTCTGAAAGGCCCCAGAGTCTGCAACACCACTAAGCAAGGGGCACCACCAAGCAAGCGGCACCATGAAGACCAAGGAGCTCTCCAAACAGGTCAGGGACAAAGTTGTGGAGAAGTACAGATCAGGGTTGGGTTCTAAAAAAATATCAGAAACTTTGAACAACTTTAATCCATTATTAAAAAATGAAAATAATATGGCACCACAACAAACCTGCCAAGAGAGGGCCGCCCAACAAAACTCATGGACCAGGCAAGGAGGGCATTAATCAGAGAGGCAACAAAGAGACCAAAGATAACCCTAAAGGAGCTGCAAATCTCCACAGCGGAGATTGGAGTAGCTGTCCATAGGACCACTTTAAGCCGTACACTCCACAGAGCTGGGCTTTACAGAAGAGTGGCCAGAAAAAAGCCATTGCTTAAAGAAAGAAATAAGCAAACACGTTTGGTGTTCGCCAAAAGGCATGTGGGAGACTCCCCAAACATATGGAAGAAGGTACTCTGGTCAGATGAGACTAAAATTGAGCTTTTTGGCCAATGAAGGAAAATGCTATGTCTGGCGCAAACCCAACACCTCTCAAACCTGTTTCAGTCTTCCAGAGATTTGAGACTGGGACAGAGGTTCACCTTCCAGCAGGACAATGATCCTAAGCATACTGCTAAAGCAACACTCAAGTGGTTTAAGGGGAAACATTTAAATGTCTTGGAATGGCCTAGTCAAAGCCCAGACCTCAGTCCAATTGAGAATCTGTGGTATGACTTGAAGATGGCTGTACACCAGCGGAACCCATCCAACTTGAAGGAGCTGGAGCAGTTTTGCCTCGAAGAATGGGCAAAAATCCCAGTGGCTAGATGTGCCAAGCTTATGGAGACATACCCCAAGAGACTTTAATTGCTGCAAAAGGTGGCTCTACAAGTTTTCTATTTTATTGTCTTATTTCTTGTTTGTTTCACAACCAAAACATTTGGCATCTTCAAAGTGGTAGGCATGTTGTGTAAATCAAATGATACAAACCCCCCAAAAATCAATTTTAATTCCAGGTTGTAAGGTAACAAAATAGGAAAAATGCCAAGGGGGGTGAATACTTTCGCAAGCCACTGTAAAGGCAGTTAGATTTGAGTCATTTTAGGCTAAAATAAGGGTCCGATCCTTAAGAGGTTAATCAATGAACACGATGACACAGGGAATAAGTCACACTGATATGGAATAGAGCATACTGTAACAACAACAAAATTAAATAAAAAATGAGACTGTTGATGGATGAGTGTGTTTTACATTTTATTTCAACAACCTCGCATAGTCTCACTGCAGAATTAGACGGTCATCCACATTCTCCAAACATCACATTTCTAAATTGCAAACAACATTAAATTCTGAAGTGTTTTTGTTGCTCCTGCTTCTCTGTATGTTCCATTTCCCCAAACATCACATTTTGAAGTTAAAGGTTAAGTTTAGGCAGTGTCCACGACTGGGATCGAACCCGCAACCTTTTGACCCAAGCCTACTTGATGGTTATAGTGCTCACTGTTACCCCTAGTGGCCGGCTTTGAAGGCATTTCCCGACATCCTCAGGACATGGATAGACGTCCAATTTCGAAGTCAATTTTGAACAACCTGGCTGTTTATTTTTTAGTCTTGCATCTTGTTTAGAGCTATTGGTTATGAATGTATGCTTGTGTGCTCGTGTGAATGCATATGTATGTGCACGTGTGTGTGTGTTTTAACTACCGAACATGGCTTGTGTTAGAGTATCTATGCTGTAATGAGACATCTATGCAGTGAGTTGGTAGGAGAGAGTGGACTATGTATAGGTGGATGAGCTGTACTGTATGATGTTCCTGTGTTTCCTCCTCTGTGTCTCATTTGGTTCTTATACTGTAATTACACGGTGGAGACTCGCTCCCTCTCCTGCTCCTTCTCCCCCTCCCCTCTCTCTCTCTCCCTCTCTCCCCTCTCTCTCCCTCCAACTCTGTGATTGCATGTATAATTAGTGGCATAATTATAGTTCTCTCCATCTCACTGTTTCAGGAGCTCTGTCTCTGTCTCTTCTGAACACCTCTCTGTTTCACCCCCCTCCCATCTCGCTCTCTCTCTCGCCGGGTTAGTCTGTCTGTCACTCTCTGTAGATGTCTCTCTGTCTCTAGCTGTGTGAGAAGGAGCTGTGTGCTAATATTGGGATGGCGATAGAGATTCTGGTCTACTCCTGGGCTGCGGTGGCCCGGTTTCATCATTCATTATTCATTCAGGAATTGAAAACTTTAAAAGCCTTGAGGTGTGTCACCGGGAGAAGCAAAACAAAATGCATTATTTCTCCTCAGAGCCACTTTTTTTAAAGTTCCCAAAAAACCACAATGTGTCTGTGTGTGTGAGATAGAGCGAGAGACCTAGATTTTTTATTTAAAAATTATTAAAATATGTGAAAGCGTGTAAATGTCGTCCCAGCAGGTACAATTAGTTTGATTGCTTAGCAACAGTGACTTCTGAGAGCGTGAAATGGTAAGAAAGCTCAGATGGAGCATTGGTTCCATGTTACGTCTCCTTTGTTTGTGTTCACGAGGAGTTGTTTCCCTAAACTTTTCAGATCACATTTTCATAGCAGCTCTGTGCTTTAAATCAGGAACGCTTAAAACGCTTATTTCATAAATAGAAACATTTTAAAAACAAAGGACAGCTATTTAGAATCACACATGAACTTTGACGGAGCATACAGTGGAGCTAGTTTGAAAGTTAAATGTTCTACTGTAAGCCAAGCTACTACAAAACAACCATGTCCTACTTAACAAAGGCCACAGGGTTTCCCTCTGCCTTTAAAATGTCAACTAATGAAGTGTGCAAACTGACCTCCTACATGAAACCAATGGCAAAACATTTGAGTTCTTTCACTTTCAATAAATGTGGACCCTTATGTAGGCCATACCTAAGTACAGCGGTCTATATAAAGTGTAGGCCGTGACTAATGTACTGTATCTTCTTCAGAAAAAAAACCTTGCGGAGTGGAGTCTTTCAAAGGAGTCTATGAAAGCTTGGCCTGATGCTACGGTTAATAAAGTAGTTAATGACCTGTCAATCAAAGGATCCTGTATGGGCTGGTAAGTATTAGGGTCCCTCAGTGGTTAAGTCACTATACTCTCACTCCCTCTAGAGGTAACCCATAGGCCTACAGGCCGCAGTCAGTCAATCCAATGGCCAACTCAGCCCTGAAGTTGTCCCCAACCCACGCTTTATTCTGGACTAGTCAAATACATATTTAAATCCCTCCCAGAATATTGCAGCGAAAGCATGTTAAACATAGATAGGCCCAAAGCCATGACTCTGCATAGTCCTAGTCCTCACAACTCAGCCCACTTGATCAAATTCTCTCAGCGTTCTCTCCACTTGTATCTTTTGTAAATCTTGTGGTTGTCAGACGGATGAATAGCATGCTCCGCCATGGGCCTGGTTGGTTGTGGTGCGTACAAGGATCTAATTTAGTGTGCAAGGCGCGCACGGCGGTCTTTCCCAACGGAGACGGTGCTGTTTGTTTTGCGGGTGTGTAAATTAGCGGTAATTCGTTTGCTCAGTAATGACGTGGGAGAGCTAATTAGGGCAGTGTTGATGGGTGCGTTAATTAGTCTCCAGTGTGTTATGCTAATGAGACCCTAATCCGTGTGTGTATGTGTGAGTGTGTGTATGTGTTTGAGTGTGAGTTTGGTTGTAAGTAAGTAGTAATTCTTAAGATATATTATGCTGGACACACATGGCTGAGCAGTGATCCCCTCCACCCAGCCTGTGTATCCAGCTCAGTGCTGAGAGGCTTTGGTCTGAGAGCCTCTTCCTTCCACTCCCCATACCTAATACCCACCCTCCACTCCCCATACCTAATACCCACCCTCCACTCCCCATACCTAATACCCACCCTCCACTCCCCATACCTAATATCCACCCTCCACTCCCCATACCTAATACCCACCCTCCACTCCCCATACCTAATACCCACCCTCCACTCCCCATACCTAATACCCACCCTCCACTCCCCATACCTAATACCCACCCTCCACTCCCCATACCTAATACCCACCCTCCACTCCCCATACCTAATATCCACCCTCCACTCCCCATACCTAATACCCACCCACCCTCCACTCCCCATACCTCTACTCCACTCCCCATACTCACACTCCACTCCCCATACCTCTACTCCACTCCACTCCCCATACTCACACTCCACTCCCCATACCTAATACCCACCCTCCATTCCCCATACCTAATACCCACCCCCCCTCCACTCCCCATACCCACCACTCCCCATACCTACCCTCCACTCCCCATACCTAGCCTCCACTCCCCATACCTAGCCTCCACTCCCCATACCTACCCTCCACTCCCCATACCTACCCTCCACTCCCCATACCTACCCTTCACTCCCCATACGTAATCCCCACCACTCCTCATACCTAATACCCACCCTCCACTCCCCATACCCACCCTCCACTCCCCATACCCACTCTCCACTCCTCATACCTACCCTCCACTCCCCATACCTACCCATCCACTCACCATACCTACCCATCCACTCCCCATACCCACCCTCCACTCCCCATACCTACCCTCCACTCCACTCCCCCATACCTAATACCCATCCTCCACTCCCCATACCTACCCACCACTCCCCATACCTAATACCCACCCTCCACTCCCCATACCTACCCTACCCTCCACTCCCCATACCCACCCTCCACTCCCCATACCCACCCCCCACTCCCCATACCTACTCTCCACTCCCAAAAACCCACCCTCCACTCCCCATACCTACCCTCCACTCCCCATACCTATTTTTTTATGAGGGAAATAAATATTTGACCCCTCTGCAAAACATAACTTAGAACTTGGGGGCAAAACCCTTGTTGGCAATCACAGAGGTCAGACGTTTCTTGTAGTTGGCCACCAGGTTTGCACACATAATATGCCATTTAGCACATCTCAGGAGGGATTTTGTTCCACTCCTCTTTGCAGATCTTCTCCAAGTCATTAAGGGTTCGAGGCTGACGTTTGGCAACTCTAACCTTCAGCTCCCTCCACAGATTTGCTATGGGATTAAGGTCTGGAGACTGGCTAGGCCACTCCAGGACCTTAATGTGCTTCTTCTTGAGCCACTCCTTTGTTGCCTTGGCCGTGTGTTTTGGGTCATTGTCATGCTGGAGTACCTATCCACGACCCATTTTCAATGCCCTGGCTGAGGGAAGGAGGTTCTCACCCAAGATTTGACGGTACATGGCCCCGTCCATCGTCCCTTTGATGCGGTGAAGTTGTCCTGTCCCTTTAGCAGAAAAACACCCCCAAAACATAATGTTTCCACCTCCATGTTTGACGGTGGGGATGGTGTTCTTGGGGTCATAGGCAGCATTCCTCCTCCTCCAAACACGGCGAGTTGAGTTGATGCCAAAGAGCTTGATTTTGGTCTCATCTGACCACAACACTTTCACCCAGTTTTCCTCTGAATCATTCAGATGTTCATTGGCAAACTTCAGACGGGCCTGTATATGTGCTTTCTTGAGCAGGGGGACCTTGCGGGCGCTGCAGGATTTCAGTCCTTCACGGCGTAGTGTGTTACCAATTGTTTTCTTGGTGACTATGGTCCCAGCTGCCTTGAGATCATTGACAAGATCCTCCCGTGTAGTTCTGGGCTGATTCCTCACCGTTCTCATGATCATTGCAACTCCACGAGGTGAGATCTTGCATGGAGCCCCAGGCCGAGGGAGATTGACAGTTATTTTGTGTTTCTTCCATTTGCAAAACTGTTGTCACCTTCTCACCAAGCTGCTTGGCCTTGTAGCCCATTCCAGCCTTGTGTAGGTCTACAATCTTGTCCCTGACATCCTTGGAGAGCTCTTTGGTCTTGGCCATGGTGGAGAGTTTGGAATCTGATTGATTGATTGCTTCTGTGGACAGGTGTCTTTTATACAGGTAACAAGCTGAGATTAGGAGCACTCCCTTTAAGAGTGTGCTCCTAATCTCAGCTCGTTACCTGTATAAAAGACACCTGGGAGCCAGAAATCTTTCTGATTGAGAGGGGGTCAAATACTTATTTCCCTCATTAAAATGCAAATCAATTTATAACATTTGACATGCGTTTTTCTGGATTTTTTGTTGTTGTTATTCTGTCTCTCACTGTTCAAATAAACCTACCATAAAAATTATAGACTGATCATTTCTTTGTCAGTGGGCAAATGTACAAAATCAGCAGGGGATCAAATACCTTTTTCCCTCACTGTAGGTGTACACACACACAAACAGTCAGCCAGTCACACTGCAATGCTTTCACTAGCAGCATTACAATCATAAATCCCACCAGCAGTGATAAAACCCGCCCGGAACCTCACACACAGCACTGACAATGCTTTGGTAAATGACTGTTTTATGTGTGTTGCACTGACAGGTTCATGTCACAGATAAGAAGAATCCATCTCTGCGCTGTCATATTCAGCTATTATTAAGGTACTCTATTACTACTCTCAATTAGCTTGTCTCGATGTAGTGGTCTGTTATTATCATAATTCATTCAGTTATTACCGATATGGTATTTGACATGCCACTGGTGAGGATGTGAGAAAGAGAGGGATAGAGAGCGGAAGAAAGAGAGAAAGAGGGAGAGCATATTTAGAAAACCTCACCAGTTTTTTTATTGTAATCATATTTATTCACGTCTATCCTGTTATACATAATCCATTATGATTCCTGCAGAACTGTATCCTCTGGTGTTTCCCTCGGTCACTCATTTCTTCTCCTCGTCTCCTTTCTTCTCCTGTAAGACTGGGGAGGGCAGAGAGAGAAACTCACCATGAAAGAGAGGCTAGAGGGGGATTATCCTCCTTTAATCTCTCTCTCTCTCTCTCTCTCTCTCTCTCTCTCTCTCTCTCTCTCTCTCTCTCTCTCTCTCTCTCTCTCTCTCTCTCTCTCTCTCTCTCTCTCTCTCTCTCTCTCTCTCTCTCTCTCTCTCTCTCTCTCTCTCTCTCTCTCTCTCTCTCTCTCTCTCTCTCTCTCTCTCTCTCTCTCTCTCTCTCTCTCTCTCTCTCTCTCTCTCTCTCTCTCTCTCTCTCTCTCTCTCTCTCTCTCTCTCTCTCTCTCTCTCTCTCTCTCTCTCAGTGTTGGTCCCATTTTTCATGAGCTGAAATAAAAGATTCCATAAATGTTCCATATGCACAAAAAGCCTATTTCTCTCATATTTTGTGCACACATTTGTTTACATCCCTGTTAGTAAGCATTTCTCCTTTGTCAAGATAATCCATCCACCTGGACAGGTGTGGCATATCAAGAAGCTGATTAAACAGCATGATCATTACACAGGTGCACCTTGTGCTGGAGACAATAAAAGGCCACTCAAAAATGTGCAGTTTAGTTACAACACAATGCCACAGATGTTTTGAGGGAGTGTGCAATTGGGGGGGGGGGGGCTGAGGAGTATTTCTGTCTGTAAAAAGGCCTTTTGTGGGGAAAAACTCATTCTGATTGGCTGGGCCTGGCTCCCCAGTGGGTGGACCTGGCACCCAAGTGGGTGGGCCTATGCCCTTCCAGGCCCACCCAAGGCTGCGCTCCTGCCCAATCATGTGAAACCCATCGATTAGGGCCTAATGAATTTATTTCAATTGACTGATTTCCTTCTATGAAGTGTAACTCAGTAAATGGTTGTGTTTATATTTTTGTTCAGTATAATAAGATGATTTGTATTCTGTACAACTGCCTGCATATACACGCACAATCTCTACATTTAATCTTGTTAGGAAAAACGACATACTATCAGTGTTCCCAACAAGCGATAATCATAAGTCATAGATCGTGAATACATGACCAGCTTTGTAATAATGGGTTTAACTGATGATAACTGATGATTAGTTAGACAACTATTGACTGCCAATAAAAGTATGTCTCAGGCTGAGCATGATAGGAGTTGTAGTGTGTGTGTGTGTTTGTGCACATCTATCTGTGCATGCATGACAGTGTGTGTGTGTCAGTACCTCGGACTTCCAGCCTGCACTCCACCTCGTCCTCCCCCAGGTCGTTGATGGCCTTACAGGAGTACTTGCCCCCGTCAAACTGGCCGGGCTTCCTGATGTTCAGGGTCAACACCCCCTGGTTGTTCTGCATCAAGAATTTAGGATCCTCCCCAATGATCATCTTATTCTTCATCCACACAATCTTAGCCTGAGGTGAAGAGAGGGGGAAGAGGGGGGGTTAAGAGAGGAGGGAGGGAATTTAATTGGGGCAACATTTGGCCTTGAAATATAATCACCCACTCATTAGGCAATTTTCCATTGACCCCGGTTTATTAGACAAAAGCAATGTCGTGTGTAATGGAAACGGCAGATATAGGAGACATTTTCTAAAGATCGACAACAGTTCTATCCATTTGACGGGTGGATTTTTCATTTTTTTAAACATTCTTTATTGCGACAAATGACGATGGATACTGTGTTTTTTTAATAAATGATGATTGCCGAATCATTTTGAAGGAACGCGGGGCACATGATGTCATAGTGTAACTATAAAGCTCCACTCCACATTTAATTATATGTATACTGCTTACAATATACATTTTTTCAACTACACTGAACAAAAATATAAATGCAACGTGTAAAGTGTTGGTCCCATGTTTCATGATCTGAAATAAAAGATCCCAGAAATTTTCCATATGCACAAAAAGCTTATTTAGCTCATATTTAGTGCACAGATTTGTTTACATCCCTGTTAGTGAGCATTTCTCATTTGCCAAGATAATCCATCCAGCTGACAGGTGTGGTATATCAAGAAGCTGATTAAACAGCATGATCATTACACAGGTGGACCTTGTGCTTGGGACAATAAAAGGACACTAAAAAATGTGCAGTTTTGTCACAACACAATGCCACAGATGTCTCAAGTTTTGAGGGAGTGTGCAAGTGGCATGCTGACTGCAGGAATGTCCACCAGAGCTGTTGGCAGAAAATGGAATGTTAATTTCTCTACCATAAGCTGCCTCCAAAGTTGTTTTAGACCAGCCCAGGACATCCACATCAGGCTTCTTCCCCTGCGGGATAGTCTGAGACCAGCCACCCGAACAGCTGATGAAACTGTGGGTTTGTACAACCGAAGAATTTCTGCACAAACTGTCAGAAACTGTCTTAGGGAAGCTCATCTGCGTGCTCGTCGTCCACACCAGGGTCTTGACCTGCCTGCAGTTCGGCGTCGTAACCGAGTTCAGTGGGCAAATGCTCACCTTCGAGTGCTATTCACGGATGAATCCCGGTTTCAACTGTACCGGGCAGATGGCAGACAGCGTGTATGGTGTCGTGTGGGCGAGCTGATGTCAACGTTGTGAACAGAGTGCCCCATGGTGGCGGTGGGGTTATTGTATGGGCAGGCATAAGCTACGGACAACAAACACAACTGCATTTTATCGATGGCAATTTGAATGCAAAGAGATACCGGGATGAGATCCTGAGGCCCATTGTCGTGCCATTCATCCACCGCCATCACCTCAAGTTTCAGCATGATAATGCACGACCCCATGTCGCAAGGATCTGTACACAATTCCTGGAAGTGTGAAAATGTTTAAGTTCTTCCATGGCCTGCATACTCCCCAGACATGTCACCCATTGAGCATGTTTGGGATGCTCTGGATCGACGTGTACAACAGCGTGTTCCACTTCCCGCCAAAAACCAGCAACTTCACACAGCCATTGAAGAGGAGTGGGACAACATTCCACAGGCCAAAATCAACAGCCTGATCAACTCTATGTGAATGAGATGTGTCGCACTGCATGAGGTAAATGGTGGTCACACCAGATACTGATTGGTTTTCTGAACCACGCCCCTACTTTTTTTTTTTAAGGTATCTGATGCATATCTGTATTCCCAGTCATGTGAAATCCATAGATTAGGGCATAATGAATTCATTTCAATTGACTGATTTCCTTATATGAACTGCAGCTCAGTTGTGTTTATATTTTTGTTCAGTGTACAAAAATAATGTTTATTTGCAACACATGGATTGTCCTGACTTTCAGGAATTCCTGAATTGCTTAGCCTTGCTTTTCTGGCAAGTTTCACCATCCAATTATTTCAGATCTACAGGAGTGCAAGTTTCACCATGGCACGGACCATGGCAATACGTTGGCATATGATAATTATTAGAATATGGCAAATACAGTGCCTTCGGAAAGTATTCAGACCCCTTTACTTCTTACACATTTTGTTACGTTACAGCCTTATTCTAAAATTGATTTAAAAAAATAATAATCCTCATCAATGTACACACAATACCCCATAATGACAAAGCGAAAACAGGTTTTTAGAAAAAACTGAAAAACCTTATTTACATAAGTATTCAGACTCTTTGCTATGAGACTCGAAAATGAGCTCAGGTGCATCCTGTTTCCATTGGTCATCCTTGAGATGTTTCCACGTCACGACTTCTTCTCCTTGTTCGGGCAGGCTTCGGCGTTCGTAATCACCGGCCTTCTAGCCACATCTCATCTCATCATTCCATTTGTTTTGTCTTGTCTATTACACACACCTGGTTCATATCCCCTCATTAGTATGTGTATAAGTGTTCCCTCTGCCCCCTTGTCCTTGTGGGTGATTGATTCATGTGAGGAGAGAGAAGGTTGGTTGAGCTTCGTGTGTTTTGTATTGCCGGGGTATATTTTCCCTGTGTGCCTGTTTTGCTCCAGTGCGCCTGTTTTGCGCACTGGACTGTTTGACGCTATCCTGCGTAACTCTGTATTCCGGAATAAACTCTGTATTCTGTGATTTACCCTCCTGCGCCTGACTCCTTCAAATCACCCACCACACTACAACTTGATTGGAGTCCACCTGTGGTAAATTCAATTGATTGGACATAATTTGTAAAGGCACACACCTGTCTATATAAGGTCCCACAGTTGACAGTGCATGTCAGAGCAAAAACCAAGCCATGAGGTCGATGGAATTGTCCGTAGAGCTCCGAGACAGGATTGTGTCGAGGCACAGATCTGTGGAAGGGTACCAAAACATTTCTGCAGCATTGAAGGTCCCCAAGAACACAGTGGCCTCCATCATTCTTAAATGGAAGAAGTTTGGAACCACCAAGACTCTTCCTAGAGCTGGCCGCCCGGCCAAACTGAGCAATCGGGGGAGAAGGGACTTGGTCAGGGAGGTGACCAAGAACCCGATGGTCACTCTGACAGAGCTCCAGAGTTCCTCTGTGGAGATGGGAGAACCTTCCAGAAGGACAACCATCTCTGCAGCACTCCACCAATCAGGCCTTTATGGTAGAGTGGCCAGAAGGAAGCAACTCCTCAGTAAAAGACACATGACTGCCCGCTTGGGGTTTGCCAAAAGGCACCTAAAGGACTCTCAGACCATGAGAAACAAGATTATCTGGTCTGATGAAACCAAGATTGAACTCTTTGGCCTGAATGCCAAGCGTCACGTCTGGAGGAAACCTGGCACCATCCCTACGGTGAAGCATGGTGGTGGCAGCATCATGCTGTGGGGATGTTTTTCAGCGGCAGGGACTGGGAGACAAGTCAGGATCGAGGGAAAGATGAACGGAGCAAAGTACAGAGAGATCCTTGATGAAAACCTGCTCCAGAGCACTCAGGACCTCAGACTGGGGCGAAGGTTCACCTTCCAACAGGACAACGACCCTAAGCACACAGCCAAGACTACGCAGGAGTGGCTTCGGGACAAATCTCTCAATGTCCTTGAGTGGCCAAGCCAGATCCCGGACTTGAACCCGATCGAACATCTTTGGAGAGACCTGAATATAGCTGTGCAGCGACGCTCCCCATTCAACCTGACAGAGCTTGAAAGGATCTGCAGAGAAGAATGGGAGAAACTCCCCAAATACAGGTGTGCCAAGCTTGTAGCGTCATACCCTAGAAGATTCGAGGCTGTAATCACTGCCAAAGGTGCTTCAACAAAGTACTGAGTAAAGGGTCTGAATACTTCTGTAAATGTGATATTTCCGTTTTTTATTTTTAATAAATGTTTAAAAATGTCTAAAAACCTGTTTTTGCTTTGTCATTATGGGGTATTGTGTGTAGATTGAGGAGGGGAAGAAACAATTTAATCAATTTTAGAATAAGGCTGTAATGTAACAAAATGTGGAAAAAAGTGAAGGGGTCTGAATACGTTCCGAATGCACTGTATTAGTCGCGGGCTACCTGAAACATGAAACAGATAGGTGGGAGGGCATTCAGGCTGTTGCCAATTTATTAATGTGAAATTTGCCTAAATGGGTAATGGAAACATTTCAACCACTACATTTGTATTTTAGGTGTGACATCATTACGTCACACCTAACATTTTATCGACACAAGATAGTTAAATGGAAACGCACCCTAGCAGGCAATTGTCGCATCTATTTTCTATGCAAACTTTCAAAATGTCAAAAAAAATCACTGGACAAGTTAATGGAAACATAGCTTGTGACACACAAACGCACCTTCAAACAGCTTTTAGTTCTCGCTCTCCCAACACACACCTAATTACAAACACACTTAAACACCCCCCCGCACACATCCTCACCTTAGGGTAGGCCCGGACAGCACAGCTGATGGCAGTACTGTAGCCTGCAACGACACACCTGTCCACTAGGGGAGCTGTAAACTTGGGGGAGCCTCTCATGTCCTTCTCTTTGAAGGCTGGTTTGTTGTACTCCAGATCTGAGGGAGGGGGGTGGATATGGATGGGGACTGTGATGGCTGTGTTTAGCAGGCTATATAATAATAATAATAATAATAATAATAATAATAATAATAATAATAATAATAAATGCCATTTAGCAGGTGCTTTTATCCAAAGGGACTTACAGTCATCCGTGCATACATTTTACGTTTGGGGGGTCCCAGGAATCGAACCCACTATCCTGGCATTACAAGCGGCATGCTTTAGCTTTATCAACTGAGCTACAGAGGACCACATGGTATATCATGTTACCCTATTATAACTACATACTACATTTGGTATAGTATGGTGTAGTGTAGTGTAGTACAGTGGTTCTCAAACTGGGGGTCCCGAAACCCCGGGGGGTCGCGAGAAGGTTTTGGGGGGTCACGAGTTTGAAACTGAATGTGAAAAAAAAAAAATCACACATATTTTAAATCAGCTACATACCATTTGTAATTTTATATTTCAAAATGGTTACTAACATAGGCCTACGGTATTGCACCAAATTGTTGTCTCAAAAACATCTTATCTATGCTTCAGAACCAAAAAGTTGCGCGTCTTTACTGTTGACCAATGACCAGTCATCAGCATTGACACACAAAGGTGGGTGTATATCCAGATTAGTGACCAGAAAGCACTTGTTAAAATGTCTCTGGTTTTGCCTGGCAAAAGCATAGTACGTTTAAATCATCCACATAAAATAAAGTTTAGCAATCTGCTACGAACACATATTTGCCAGAACAATAGGCTACCTGGCGATTTAATTGATAATTTTAATATTCACTTGTGATATATACTTGTGAATGATGCCCAGGTTGTGTGCAGTAAGGCAAGAAACGCATGCAACTTTTAAAAATTAACACCTCATGTAGCCTAGCCCATAGGCTTATATGTTTTGATAAGGTTTGTATCATACAACTAAAGTGGCCAAATAACTTATTAAAATTAAGCACATTAATCCACTTTACAACCAGTGTAGAGTCTAACTGGCATACATAGGGGGCGCGTGAGTTTCAAGTTTGGAGAAGATAATTTTCACCATAAAAATGCACCTTTATAATAAAGCATTACATGCATAATCTCATTTGCGGTTACTTTTGAGAATGGTGTTTTCCTGCTAATTGATTGCATTTTGGAACATTTGCGCTTATAGCCTACTGTCATGTGCACATTGCTGCGCTTATAATGTGAAGAAATAGCCTAATAGTTTATCAACATTTTAAACTAAACGTTCTGATCTGTTGCATCAGCCTCATTGCTTTTAAAACGTTTTCTGATGCTAGTGGTTGTATTAATTTGGGATCTATCGCATCCCACAACTGTCCCAGACTAAGTTTGGAATATTTCTTTCTCACACAGAAGGCCAAGTTGACCAATAGAATAGGTGAACTTTTGTACTATGGGGGATAGTAGATTGTAGATTGACATACTATAGGCTTGTGCTTACCCTAACCATGGTTTCCATCCGATCCTGCAACCTCCGATACATACAGGTAGGCCATATGATCCTGCTTGCTCTGGACTCCAGAGAAGTGACATGATATCCCTAGTTGATATTGGCTGCTATTAGCTATGAATGACCTTCATCTCAAAATGCTGGTGTAAAACACAGTTTATTTCTATATCTTGCATTTTGAAAGTGTATCACTGTTTATGGCTGTAATGACAGGCTACATTTGCGCAGCGATTGTGAGCGCGTGTTTGCGTGAGCATGCACAGGGGCTATAGTATGGTGTAGCATTGTAGTGTATTACCTGTTTTTCCTATGATGGCAGTGTTCTTGCTGAAGGCCACCTCATCGCTCAGGCCACAGATGTTCTCACTGAACACACGGAAGGAGTACTCGTTCCCCATGACAAGGTCAGACACTGTGCAGCTGGGCCGGCGGTTGTGCTCATACACCGTGAACCAACCCTGACCAGAGAGAGAAGGAGAGGGAGAGGGAGAGGGAGGGAGGGAGAGAGAGAAAAAGGAAGATGTTTACAGAGAAGTAGAGAGGTTGAAAAAGAAGGAGAGGAGATGTGGATATATAGAGGCAGATGTTTGAGAACAGAGGATGAGGGAAGTGAGGGCAGAGAAGGAGAGGTGAGGTGGATACACAGTATAGAAAGAGAGAGCTATAGAGAGAGATGAGGAAAGACAGAGGAGGGAGTTGGAGACCTGGGTCTTCTTGTCAGCCTTCTGGATGGTGTAGCCGGTGATATCAGTGTTGCCTGTGTCTTTGGGGGGCTTCCACTCCAGAGCAGCGTTGAAGCCCCACACATCTGTTACCATCACATTTATAGGAGGACCTGGCTTGTCTGTGTGTGGGGAGGGGGGGAGAGCGAGAGCGAGAGGGAGATAGGGAGAGAGGGAGAGGAAAGGAGGAAAAAGTAGGAAGGAGGAAGTACATCTGTGTGTCAGAGAGAGAGAGAGATCTCTTTTAACAGACAAACAGACAGCGAAAATGGAGCATGTGGAGTGTGTCTCATGTACGTCAGTACTCCAGGATGTTTGTCATTAATCCTGGTCTCTGCCGTGCTGCTGCTGCTGTGACTAAACGTGTGTGGGGGCTGATCTGAAGAGGCTGGCCCTCTCATTAGCTCACCTCCCAGCAGGGGAAAGGAGACCAAGGCCCCTAATCCCACCCTACTCCCAGTCTACACACCAATAATCCCAACGGAACCCCACCGCATAATCTCCCCACCCAGCCACACAGCACCCTGACCCTCACACGGGTGCTAAGAGGAGCAGGAACGAGGGGAAAGAGGGGAGGGAGGGAGCAAAGCGACGGTACGGTGGCAGTCAGGGCAGGAGGGAAGGATTGAGAAGAGGAGAGGAAGAGACTAATCAGCCTCTTTGATGATTCCCACCCTCCTTTGGAGTCTTAGATCCCCTCCGAGGATTAAATGAGGAATTATCATCAAATTAAACTCTGGGGTGTCATCCTAGATTTAAGTCATTGCATCATACTGGCTCCATATTTGACTGTAATAAGTAGTAAAACATACTAGGTATAGTCACTGAAGGGTGAGCGGAGACATACAGTTATATATAGCTTGCATCCCAAATGGAACCCTATTCCCTATATAGTGCACTACTTTTGACCAGATCCCCAATGATGTTGGTGCCAGTGACTGACCTACGACCTGGATGTGTATGTCAGCCTTGTCCTGCATGTTGTCTATCTGGACAGACAGGGTGTACTTCCCAGAGTGGTCCCTTTCTGCCGAGCGGATGAACAGGATGGTGTCAAAGTCACTGGTGCGGATGCCCACCGATTTATTCTCCAGGGGCTCACCGTCTTTCAACCAGTTGACCACGGGGCGAGGCTTCCCCTGGGGGGAAAAATATTTACTGAATTAAAGAGTGAGACGCTGCTACAGGAGAAGTGGAGGAGGAACACCCAAAAGAGAGAAAGGTGTTGACTGGCAAGAATATCTCATTTTCTGACTGTTTAGTTTTGGCATTACAGGACAATGTTTGCTCTTCTTTTCACACACTGAGACCCAGCTAACATGAAGTCAGCCCTGTCTCTAGCCCGGGGAAGGTTACTACTGTGTGGTGCTGGCTGTTCTCAGACCTGGAAGGGGATGACCAAGTTGATCTTCTCGCCCACTTTCCTGATGAACTTGGTTCTTAGCTGGCGAGGCAGGCGGATCTTTGGGTACTCTGAGACATGGAGGGAGACAGAGAGGAATGTCAACATAGAAGTAATGGAAGTGGGTGTGTTTACTGTGTGTGTCAGAGGTCTATGGAGAAGTGTGTGTGTGCGTGCGTCCATGCAAGCGTGTGAGTCTGACCCATGATCTCTCTGATGGTGACAGACTGTTTCAAGGTGCAGGGGGGGCTGCGTCCAGCGATATTCATAGCCACCACTCTGAACAAGAGCTTCTCTCCTGTTGGCAGCCCCTTCACACGGTACGTGTTCTTGTCCACTGGCTCCTTATTGGCCACCACCCAGTTATCCTCTAAGGGATGGACCAATAGCAGAAGAGCATTCATTATCATCCACTTAGAAATGAGATGGTTTATCTATAGAGTTTTATAGGAATTCTACAGAGGAATTTTATGGGAGAGATTAGTGAATTAGAAGAAATTATAATATTATTCTGCAACCCCAAAATCCTCCTTCACCTCCTTCTTTGCACCACTCGATTATGTACCCGTCAACGCCCCCTGCTCCAACCCTCTCTGGTGGACGCCACTTCAGGGCACAGGTGCTGTCTGTCACATCCTCCACCGTCAGACGAGTGGGCTCACTGGTAGGGGCTGAGAGACAGAGGCAGAGAGAGAATAGATAAAAGGAGAGGAAGACAGAGGTAAACTGTATAAGTAGAGTATCAGGAGATTGAAAGGCTCCTCTCCACTGCTCTAGTAATAAGTGTCTACCCACCGATGGGCATGAAGGGCTTGGAGTTGCCGCTGGGCTGGGAGATGCCGATCCCATTGACAGCAAACACCCTCATCTCATAAAAAACACCCTCAATCATCTTCTTAGCCTCGTACGTGGTTGACTCAAACACCTCAAAGTTCAGCTTGGTCCACCTGGAGGAACCCTGCTTCTTCCTCTCCATCAGGTAGCCTGCGAGTGACATCATCACAGAGCAACATTACATCATTACAGTCTGACATCATCAGAGTGACATCACAGAGCGACATTACATAATCATAGAGCGACATCATCACAGAACGACATCATTAGATTTTACCAATGTAATGAGAGAGATTAACAGATAGCTGATAACCATGAGGAAAGAGAGATTGATAGCTTAATAGATAGATGTAAAAATAGGAAAGGTGCACCTTTGACGGGCGAACCCCCATCAAATTTGGGGGGATCCCATGTAATGGTGGCTGTGTCCTCGCCAACTCCCATACACTTGACGTTCTCTGGAGGGTTAGGCACATCTGGAGGGGACAGGAGAAACAGTCAGGACAGGACATAGGGGTGGCTATGTTCTCACCAGCTCAGAATGGGTTCTAACTTAATGTCAATTAATGTCACATCTATTATTGAATCACTCTTACTGAATTGTTTTTTAAATATATGTTTACCTCTATTGCATAAGAAGGGGAGAACAAATTATAGAGAGAGAAAAAGGAGAGAGCAGGGAGATGTGGGGGAAAGAGGAGAGCAGGAAAGGCAAGGGGACAGAAGTGAAGAGGGGAGAGTAGTAGACTGGAAAGAGAGAGGGGAGAGAGGAGAGAGAGAGTACCACTGACCAACGATCTTGATGGTGAGCTCAGCCCTGTCCTCTCCGGCTGGGTTGGTCACTATGATGGAGTACCGGCCCTCGTCTGGCCTCTCCGCCCCCTCAATGACAAAGCTGCTCAGAGTGGTCCTGGTCTCCACCCTCACTCTGCCCTCCGCCTCCGATATCACCTAGAGACAGGAACAGGGAGGGCACTTAGACTACTGGACTGACACTGTCTGGTGATTCAGCTACTGGGTGTAACCTGGACACACTATTTCATCTTTCTCTCAGAGTCTTGCATGGTCTAATGGTTGGTTAATGTGAGTGACACCCTGCCTTTGATGCCCCCCTTCCTTAGAGAGGCATGCTGGGGCAGGGGTTTGATGTGTGTGTGTGAGGAGGATGTAACAGAAATACTAGATCCTCACAGTGTCTCCTTTCATCCAACACACGGTGGGGACAGGCTCTCCTGTGATCTCCACATCAAGGCGGAGCTTGTTGCCAGCCACCACAACAATAGTGTTCTTGCTGCCCGTGCTACTGGTGTCCAGGTGAATTTTGGGAGGGTCTGTGAGGGGCGGAGGAATGTCAGTGAGGGACGGGTGGTCCTGGGTGATTATCACAGTATTAAATACAGTGTAATAAATAGGTAACGCCAACGGATGATAGGAGACAATAGCCACACCTACCTTGGCGTGGAACATAGTCAATCTTGATTTCTGAGGGAAACAGGGAAAACACATGAATCAGTATCATTTAAATGTAGGCTCTGCTTCATTGTACTCAGTAAAACTTAGGAGAGTCTCTCTCTCTCTCTCTCTCACCAATGAAGTTGAGTTTAGCGGAGAGGGAGAGTGCGTATCCTTCAGGGACAAAGGTGTAGTTTCCTTCGTCCTGCGGCTTCACGTCATCAATCGTCAGCTTGTGGATCCTGGAGAACAAACGGCAACCCAATGTTACCAAGGAGACAACAGACACTCGCAGTGACCCACAATTATGCAAAGCACAGTTACCCTTGCAACATGCTCCATAATGCAAAATCAAGTCAAAAATAGAATATGTACTGTACTGACAAGGTCCCATGGAGAAGGAGAATTTGAGGATGTTCAAGCCTGTCTGAAGTTATTTAAACTCAATGACCCCCCAAAGCCCCAGCAATGTGACGCCATACCTTCCGATGTGTGACATCTTGATGCGGTTGCCGGGTTTGACCTCCACACCGTCCTTGAACCACTTGCCCACCACCTTCTCATCAGACACCTCACACTT
This sequence comes from Coregonus clupeaformis, assembly GCF_020615455.1. Lineage (NCBI taxonomy): Eukaryota > Metazoa > Chordata > Actinopteri > Salmoniformes > Salmonidae > Coregonus > Coregonus clupeaformis. Next base: position 277,663 of record NW_025533567.1, on the reverse strand, counting down.
GAACACGGCCTGTTCACACGCCTTCACCGACAGGTCAGCTATACTCTGCAGAACCTCCAGCTCCTTGGCTGAGCACCAGGGGCAGAGATGAAGGGAAGGAGAGGGAAAGATACAGAAAATAAAGCAGAAAGAGACAGAAAAGAAAACAGAAAGAGACAGAAAAGAAAGCAGAAAGAGACAGAAAAGAAAGCAGAGAGAGAAAGCATTTCGGACTCTTCCGAAAATGAAGTTAATAAAAAATTAACTTTTTTAGTATACTGTATGATATCTGAAAGTGGTACCTTCCACTTCCAGTTCTCCTTTGGATTCTCCCCCGTTAGTGTAAACATAGTACATTCCGATGTCCTCTATGGTTGCTTCACTGATGACCAGAGTGTGTTTCTTCCCATCCTTCTTTATCCTGTACTTCCCATCCTTGGTCAGCTCAACTCCATCTTTCATCCTGAGAATGGGTGAAACACACACAGACATAGAAATAGTGTTTAACAGTTGTGAGAGACACATACACACACAAATGCCACAGCTGTAACAGAGATTGATAGATAGATAGATTGATTGATTAGTTACTTAGTCATTTGACTAAAAAGGGTATTAGTATGAGTCCCTCACCATTTGACGTTGGCTCCTTCCTCTGACACCTCACACTCAAACTCCACCTTCTCTCCCACCACTACGTGCACGTCGTCCAGCAGCTTGGTGATGGTGACCGGGGGCTCTGTGGAGACACAGACGTCAACACAACTCATACACCTCATACAAACACCAGGGGGCAGTTACACACACACACACACACACACACACACACACACACACACACACACACACACACACACACACACACACACAAACACACACAACCACACTTACAGGAAAACTCAACACCAAAGTAAGCAGAAGAATAAGGCAGAAGAAGTGGAAGAATGATGAAGCTGAACATTTCATGGCACAGCACTGTATGCTGAGCTAACACAAAGACACGCACATGTAACATGTACCAGTCCGCTCCAGGATTCGATACCATGTTTCACAACAACACAATGTACTCCATAGTCTCCGTTAATACTGCTATAGAAACAGAAAACTGAGCTGTTGTGGTACGGGGGAGACACTACCTCAGGTCTCCGGGAAGGTGACATCATCATCATTGTGTCAATGTGTGATGCTAAGCTAGCATCCGTTAGCTACCATCCTCTACATGCACCTCCCTCTGACCTCCTTCTTTTCCGCAGCAACCTCAGCAGATGATAGACATCAACTCTGGGATCTGAGTCACGGCACCACTGTAACATGTACCGTCCGCCGCGGGATTCCATACAGTACCATGCTCACAACAACAACACAACAACGTACTCAGAAGTTTCCGCCAGAACCGCTATACCACAAAAGCCCTGGATGCTTTTTGGTGCGGGGGGGGCGACAGTACTTCAGGTCTCCGGAAGGTGACTGAACAGTGTGATCGATGCTAAGCTAGCTTCCACTAGCTGCCATCCGCTACACACACGTACACCTTCTCTCACGTTAAGATACATCAACATGTACGGCATTGATATAAACACTGACAGAAGCAACAGGGACGTCTAAATAACCACAACAACATACAGTACACTGTGGTGGTCGCACTGGAATGGTGTCTGTGTGGTGAAAGCTTACCCGTTGCTGTAGGGTCTGATAATGCAAAAACAGGATGAAATGAGTGGGCACAGAGAGAGAGCAAAGCACATGATGATTGAGAGCAAATGCATCTTTGCCCCTCTACCCAAAATCAACGAGACACACAGAACACGCATAAGACACGCTACAAACTGGACAACAAATACAGGACGACAATGTTGTACAGACATACTGTTCATAGACATTAATACACACATACAAACATTTACACATATACTGCATTCACAGTAAATGTTGACAGACACTACACACTCAAAGACACTGAACTAAGCAGGGAACAACTCCCTCCCCTCATGTCAAGATGCTGAGTGTTTACCTTTGACAAAGACTTCCGTGAAGCTCTTCTCCTCTCCCACCACACACTCATAGGCTGCATCGTCAGACAGGTTGCACTTGTTGATGGTGAGTGTCCGTTTGTTGCCCACGCACTCAAACACATACCTGACATGACAGACAGACAGGGCAGAGAGAGACACTGGCAGAAAACAGAGAGGACAGACAGAGACACTAGTGATCGAGTGTCGCTCACTCAACCCATCGACAAATGAATGACTCACGCTCATATAGTCAAATATACTGACAATCACGCATGTTCACACACACACACACACACACACACAAAGCAGCCTGTCTCACTTGGCGGAGGGTTTGATCTCCACTCCGTTCTTCAGCCATTTGACCTGAGTGTTGGGGTCATGGAGCTCAACATGCATCTGGGTCCTCTTGCCCTTGTCCACGGAGTAACACTGCTCTAGCTTCTTCAGGAAGGCTGAGTGACGGGAAAGAACCACTGTTATGTCTCCAGCCTTTACACACCAGACACAACAACCAGAATAACCCCAGCAACACAATACACCAGACTACTTCCCTTATAGAGCCCCTCGGGCATTCACTATAGTACTGCATTCCCTTTCCCAAACACTCTCAAGTATAAATGCCCACGGCTTGCCTACTTCCTCCTCCAGTATCTCTCTCTCCCCCCTCCCTCCCTCTTTCTCTCCCCTCACCGTCACTCTTCTTGGGTTCCACCTTCTTCATCTTCTTCAGTCTCTTGAGCAGGCCCCTGAGGTCTGTGATGCCGTAGTCAAAGGCGATCTTCTCATAGTCACATGGTTTAGCATCCTTCAGGATCTCCCACACATCCACTTCCTCTTTGGGCTCGTCCCTCGCCTTTTTTTCCCTGAAAGAGAGGGGGAGAGGAGATTGATTGTGTGAGAGTGTGAGAGTATGTGTGATTGCTCGTAATGGAGTTAACTCCACTCCTACCTTTTTTTGAGGAGGGCACTGAAGTCCAGGTCACCTGCATCCTCTCCTGCATCTCCCCTGGGGACAAGAAAGGGTACGAGTGGGAGAATTAGGTTTCCTACAGTGTTAGGTCAGGTCAGGTTAGAGGAGTCGTTCATTTAAAAAATAATATACAGTATACTGTACATACAAATATACATGTTGTATATTAAGGTTTTACTTATGATCAATCAACAATGAATATCTGTGCTATTTCAATGCTATAGTGGTGAATCATTGTTTGTTTACAAAAAATATGGATGTGGACAGATGGTACTACACTGTACTGTGCAAAGACGAACACACACACACACACACACATTCACTTTCTCTGACGTAAAGACACATCAACGATATAGTATTGATATAAAAGTCATAACAACAGGGACGGAATTCCCATATACACACAAATATACAGACAGTACACTGTGATCGCACAGTATTGCACAGTGTCTGTAGCCATGGCTTACCCTTTTTTGGCGCCTTTTATGCCTCTGATAACACAAAACAGGATGGTAATGAGTGAGCATATAGAGCATAGTGGGATGAATAAGTGCATACTGACACTTTACCCGCCTAAATTCAATGGGACATAAAAACCAGCATACTAGTGTACACACACACACACATTTGAACACACAGTAACAAATAGAGGTCAATACTGAATGTAACCCACACACCGATACACTGTACATGTACAAGGCTGTACATTGACACATATATACACAGTAGATACTGTGTAAATGTACACATAACACACACACACACAGGTGGAACACACAGGTACTGCTGATACACACCCACACAGCACTTTTCTTACACTCACATAAAGATCCACACATATGACACCTCATGATTGCATCTCTAATGTATGCCACTAGTTCCACTTGAGGCCTTTTCAAAGGGCCACACTCAGACAGACATACAGTACCAGAAATAGCCTCACATGACAAAGAACACATGAGGGGAAGCAAGGGCTATTTCAGATCTGAACACACACAGTGGACAGATGAAGAATTCCAAAGGTGGGAATATGGAAGCACACGAAGATAATCCCAAAGAATGGATTCTGAACACACACAATGGATTCAGGTTCTGGAAGAAGCTTAGGACAAGGCTGCCTTATAACAGAGAGGCAGCAAGGCCAGATGCGGAATCGCTGAGGAGGAGGATGGGGGTACACACGGATGAATCGCAATGACTGGATTCTCCATACTTACTGACAGTGGGAGTTGGAACGCAAAGACCGCCACATACTGTGGCAAGGTCAACACTAACCCATCCACAACCTTTGTGGTGTGGAAGGTTATTTGGCATCTTGGGTTTTCAAGCTTTAATTCACGCTTGTATCTCATCTCTTTTTTCATATCTTTTAATTTTTGTAAAAAATTTTTTTACCGAAATTCACAAAATAAACACAAAAACACAATATGAAATGGTCCTTTGCACGTTGTGTTTCCTTTCTTACCCTTGCTTTTTGTATTTTTGTCTGATTAGGAGAGGAAATCATATTTGAAACAGTGACTAGAGCGAACTGACTGGCGGCAGCACCATGCCAACAAACACAGAGGGATTTTCTACAGCTTTACAGCGAGAGACAGAGCTGCTGCACACATACTGAAACACAAGTCTTTGGAGACAGGGAAGAGAAGACACCCGAATACAGAGATACAGACATACAGGGATATACATACTGAACAGACACAGAAATAGAAACACATGGTCACATAATGTACAACTGACACACAAACAAACATACAGGTTAGTCACAGAGACACACCAGTAAGTCACAGAGACACACCAGTAAGTCACAGAGACACAACAGTAAGTCACAGAGACACACCAGTAAGTCACAGAGACACACCAGTAAGTCACAGAGACACACCAGTAAGTCACAGAGACACACCAGTAAGTCACAGAGACACACCAGTAAGTCACAGAGACACACCAGTAAGTGACAGATACACACCAGTAAGTGACAGATACACAAATAGACATGAATGTACAGATAAAGACATAAAGAAAAGGCAGATGTATAGTACAATGACAGACATATAGTGAAGCCAAAACACACAGACACCATAGACACCTACAAACACAGATATGGGAGCCAGAAAGACAGTCAGGGGAATATATACTCACAGAGAGGGACAGATGCCCAGAGGCAAAGATAGAGAGAATAACCAACATATGTGAGGTGGGAGAGAATGACAGATGATATGTTGAATGGAACCACCCTGACAGTGACACTCACGATCGCTTGAAGGCATCCAGGATGTTGGCGGGCTGCTCCTCTTGTACGGCTGAAACATGACAGAGAGAGGGAACGGTGATAGGAGCACTGGACTAACTGACAGACAGTTGAAAAATCTGGATGAATAATGGACTGAGTACTGACACTGAATAACATCTACCTGCCACATCATTATACATACTGTATCAAATATTGAATGACTTACTGACACACTCACTGACCACAGGTTAAGTGACAGATACACTAACTAAATGGCTGACAATGATGGCCTGGGAGGGACCCACCTTCCACTGTGACTTCAAATGTACAGCTGTCACACTTGTCTTTGGAGGTGACCTCACAGCGGTAGCCACCTGCATCTCCTTCCACTACTTTTATGATGCTCATCTCATATGTGTAGACCTGGTTGAGATGGTGAGAGAGGAAGACATACACCCTTACAATATATACACGCACACACACGGTGCACACACACACACACGGTAAACACGGTACACACACAAAAGAGTAACACAGATGTACAGTAGACTTTCACTTGTGCAGATTTGAGAGAATGTGAAAACAGTGATACACACACACCTTTGAGTTCCTGTCATAGGCCTCTTTAAACTGCACATGCTTGCCGGCCTTGCTACCCAGGTCCAGCCACTTCCCTTTCAGCCATTTCATGTTGGGCTTCCTCAGCAGGTCAGATGAGTCCACTTTAGCCACAAAGGTGACGTTCTTCCCTGCCACCCACAATTTACATCAACAGTCAGCAATTCTAACCTCTAGATACTGGTGTTGTTAGGATTCTTATGTATGATCCGTATGTGAGTGTCAATCCAAACTTCAGAGTGCTACAGTATGTCTCAGAGAGGGGGAAGAGGGCCGGGGTCTCACCTTTGATTACTGTAGTGCTCTCTGGCCTCTCTACAAATAGTCCGGTCAGCTCGGACTGCCCCCCTGGGACAGTCTCTAAAAATAGGAAGAGGTCATAGATGTCAGGGGTTAGAACAATGTCATGGATGACTGCTCATCAGACATCATAGACACAACAACATCAGTAAACAGACAAATAGAGACAGTAGAACAAACATTAGACCAAAGCATCTAACCTTTGTTTATAAATCCCTCTATCTTGTTGTTCTTTCATCCATTAATTTATTTATATTTTGTCTACTAGGCAGCAACATCAAAGGTCAGAGGTAAAGCTTGCCTTTGTTCACCCTGTGACTTATTGAGACTTCTTGTATCCACATTTAGCAACAGCTTTTCCCAAAGACAGAGAAAAGTGCTGCAGCAAATGTTTCCACTCCCTGAAATGTCTCCGCTATTATAATGGGTGATCATGAGAAATCATGTCACATGACATCAGTCTTGTATTTAACTGAGGGTCAGTATCCAAGCGTCTAGTCAAAACCAGAAGAGGGCCTCTAACAGCAGTAAGGTAAGCCCTCCAGGGAATGAACAAGGAACTAAAAACACATATGAAGACATGTTTATCCATCCCTTTCCACTAGTCATCTCCCACTTTGACAAAAGTAAATATAGCTCTTTAATGTTGTGATATTATCAAAGCATGACTGCTTGCTCCTGTTCCTTTACGTGCTCCCTCCTTTTCAAAAAAGGATTGCATTGTTTTGTGTCAGCAGAGAGACAAATACAAGCTTAAGTATTTGTTTGTCTTACCATCATCAGGCAATTCTGTTTCAGGAAGAAAGAGAGAGAAACACAGCGAGGGAACACATTAGCTACAGTATCTTTACTGTAATCTGAAAGATGAGCGTCTACTGAGCAGTTATGAAAACCTGACCTGCAGGTGCTCTCTCTCACACACACAAAACTTCTCTCTCTTCTCTCTCTAACTTGGATGAACATTTCCTTTCTTTTCAAAATTGAGGTAAAAACTAAACGGTTAATGAGTTATTTCCTCAGTCGTCAAATTCAAACTTCAAACCAGTTGGTAACACTGTACTCATCATTACTATTATTGAGAATTTAGGGGAATTATTAACGATGCAAACGGAAAACAATCTATTTGTTCTCTCACCTTCTGAATCTGACAAGAGCTCTACGGAAAAAGAGAGTTTATAAGCATAGAGAAGTAAGTAAAAAGCCATATCGATTGACCAATCGAGTAGAGTGAGTAGGACCCCGGGTGAGCATTCATCGGGTGAAAAGGTTGTCGAGAGAATGGAACAAGGGTCAGGAGTCAAGTGAGGTCATGCACCTCCATAAACTCAGAGAGTCACACCGCCTATGACCCTCTCTCTGCTTTTATGGGCTCAGTTAATTTTATTGGAATCAAGTGACCCCTGTGCACAGATCCAGGCTCAGTTCTGTAGTGTGATTTAAATCGTTTCAGTTAGAATGTGAGTAAGTCAAGCTGATCCTGGAACAGCACCCAAGGGACACTTTGCCTTCAGCTCTTTACACCATATCGCTCTCACATTGGAAACTCACTGCGGTTTGAAACTGTGAGAGGTTGGGAGTGCAGCGATATACAACACCTTAAAATGGAACAGCAGAACCGGCAACCATCAAAACCATCCAAATTCTTCAGTCAGATTATTATGGGGGATAATGCGTATTATAGGAAATATTACTGCAGGTAAATATCACTTAATTCATTATTACTGTAACACTTCAGGAACAGATAATACCTTGATATTTCAGATCAACATATTTTGCAATACAGTACTTACAGTGATGAATGATAAGGGATATGGTATTGTGCAGGAACAGTATTTGAACTAACCCAACAAAAAACAGCAAAACTTGTCATCAACTTATCCTTCTATTAAACCATTAACTTAGTAAGTGCACAAATACACACGTCACGATATATACCCAGAGTAAATATATACAGTATATATCATTTTGTAATTTGTAATTTAGATGATGCTTTCACTCTGCATCAATTTCAAGTCAAGGTCATTTGATGTTTAATACAATTCCTTCACTTGGATGCTTTGGCGAAACCATGATACTGTATCATGTAATGTCTAATCTCAACAGATCAGGGGTGAGTTTCCCAAAAACATAAAGATCATATTTAGCACTAAAGATAATCTTAAATCCATTCATGAGCAATAGAAAAATGATGATCTTTATGCCATTCTGGCATTTTGCCAATATGATCTTTATGTTTTTGGGAAACTCACCCCTGATCTCTAGTAATTAGTATCAGTCGGCGCTGATATCTGAACAGCTATCTGTCAGACTGATTCTCTGGGTCTAACTTACCAACAGATGATTCCTAAAGATCTCTACATAAATGATACAGTATCCATAAACCCATAAAATAGGCCTGCAGGATCTCTTCCATTACTGACTGCCCTATACAATGGTCTGTACTGCTACAGTCAGACTATGAAGGCCTTCGCCAGAGCAATCCCAGGATTCAGTAGTCTCCGTTTGTCAGTCCACCGTGACGGACACTCAGGTCTCCGACACACCAACAGACCGTGCCGTGACTGAGACTGACAGACATGCACGTTAACCAGGTGATTGACAAGAAGCAGGGAAGCACACAAACACAGAGGGGTAGTTGTGTATTGTTTCCTTTCCTTACCATCTCCGCCCTCACTTCCCTCTGAATGAAAAGAAACAATTGGTACATAGACATTAGTACTGCGGACAGCGAAGGGTTAAACAACAACCAAATATACTGTCCCTGTGTACTGAGTCTGTGACTGGAGAAAAAAGTTGCACCGCACGATGTGCAGAGATGTGGATATGTGAATATATGAAATACTAGATCATAAAAACAAGACATACAAAAATACATAGGCTTACCCATGATGACACTGGCATACATGCTCGTTCATACAAATACACACACACGTATTGATACATTTGTGCATTCATACAGTCACTTCACTACAATCCTTTTTGTTACAGTACCCTTTCTTGTCTCAGGGGGCTTCGCCTCTGATAAAAGAAAGTAAAAGGTTTTATGGTCATGTATGAGGAGAATTCTAATATATACAGTACCAGTCAATAGTTTGGACACACCTACTCATTCAAGGGTTTTTCTTTATTTTTACTATTTTCTACATTGTAGAATAATAGTGAAGACATCAAAACTATGAAATAACACATATGGAATCATGTAGTAACCAAATAAGTGTTAAACAAATCAAAATATATTTTAGATTTTAGATTCTTCAAAGTAGCCTCCCTTTGCCTTGATGACAGCTTTGCACACTCTTGGCATTCTCTCAACCAGCTTCATGAGGTAGTCACCTGGAATGCATTTCAATTAACAGGTGTGCCTTGTTAAAAGTTAATTTGTGGAATTTCTTTCCTTCTTAATGAGTTTGTGTTGTGACAAGGTAGGGGTGGTATACAGAAGATAGCCCTATTTGTTAAAATACCAAGTCAATATTATGGCAAGAACAGCTCAAATAAGCAAAGAGAAACGACAGTCCATCATTACTTGAAGACATGAAGGTCAGTCAATCTGGAACATGTCAAGAACTTTTAAAGTTTCTTTAAGTGCAGTCGCAAAAACCATCAAGCGTTATGATGAAACTGGCTCTCATGAGGACCGTCACAGGAAAGGAAGACCCAGAGTTACCTCTGCTGCAGAAGATAAGTTCATTAGAGTTAACTGCACCTCAGATTGCACCTTAAATGCTTCACAGAGTTCAAGTAACAGACACATCTCAACATCAACTGTTCAGAGGAGACTGCGTGAATCAGGCCTTCATGGTCGAATTGCTGGAAAGAAACCACTACTAAAGGACACCAATAAGAAGAAGAGACTTGCTTGGGCCAAGAAACACGAGCAATGGACATTAGACCGGTGGAAATCTGTCCTTTGGTCTGATGAGTCCAAATTTGAGATTTTTGGTTCCAACCGCTGTGTCTTTGTGAGACGCAGAGTAGGTGAACGGATGATCTCCGCGTGTGGTTCCCACCGTGAAGCATGGAGGAGGAGGTGTGATGGTGTGGGGGTGCTTTGCTGGTGACACTATCTGTGATTTATTTAGAATTCAAGGCACACTTAACCAGCATGGCTACCATAGCATTCTGCAGCGATACGCCATCCCATCTGGTTTGCACTTAGTGGGACTATCATTTGTTTTACAACAGGACAATGACCCAAAACACACCTCCAGGCTGTGTAAGGGCTATTTGACCAAGAAGGAGAGTGATGGTGCGGCATCAGATGACCTGGCCTCCACAATCACCTGACCTCAACCCAACTGAGATGGTTTGGGATGAGTTGGACGGCAGAGTGAAGGAAAAGCAGCCAACAAGTGCTCAGCATATGTGGGACCTCCTTCAAGACTGTTGGAAAAGCATTCCTCATTAAGCTGGTTGAGCAAATGCCAAGAGTGTGCAAAGCTGTCATCAAGGCAAAGGGTGGCTACTTTGAAGAATATAAAATCTAAAATATATTTCATAGTTTTGATGTCTTCACTATTATTCTACAATGTAGAAAATTGTAAAAATAAAGAAAAACCCTTGAATGAGTAGGTGTGTCCAAACTTTTGACTGTTACTCTATATGCAGAAGCACACACCGAAATACCCACACCCACACCCACATGACACTTCCGCAAATATGTATACAGGATACACACAAACAAGTGAAGGCTAAGTATTCAGATCCCTTCACTTTGTTACGTTACCGCTTTATTCTAAAATGGATTAAATCGTTTTTTTCCCTCCTCAATATACACACAATACCCCATAATGACAAAGCAAACATGGATTACAAATAAAACACTGAAATATCACATTTACATAAGTATTCAGATCCTTTACTCTGTACTTTGTTGAAGCACCTTTGGCAGCGATTACAGCCTGGAGTCTGCTTGCGTATGACGCTACAAGCTTGGCACACCTGTATTTGGGGGGTTTCTCCCATTCTTCTCTGCAGATCCTCTCAAGCTCTGTCAGGTTGGATGGGGAGCGTCGCTGCACAGCTATTTTCAGGTCTCTCCAGAGATGTTCGATCGGGTTCTGTCTGGGCTCTGGCTGGGCCACTCAAGGACATTCAGAGACTTGTCCCAAAGCCACTCCTGCGTTGTCTTGGCTCTGGAGCAGGTTTTCATCAAGGATCTCTCTGTACTTTGCTCCGTTCATCTTTCCCTCGATCCTGACTAGTCTCCCAGTCCCTGCCGCTGAAAATCATCCTCACAGCATGATGCTGCCACCACCATGCTTCACCGTAGGGATGGTATTGGCCAGGTGATGAGCGGTGCCTGGTTTCCTCCAGACGTGACGCTTGGCATTCAGGCCAGAGTTCAATCTTGGTTTCATCAGACCAGAGAATCTTGTTTCTCATGGTCTGATAGTCCTTTAGGTGCATTTAGGCAAACTCCAAGCGGGCTGTCATGTGCCTTTTCCTAAGGAGTGGCTTCCGTTTGGCCACTCTACCATAAAGGCCTGATTGGTGTAATGCTGCAGAGATGGTTGTCCTTCTGGAAGGCTCTCCCATCTCCACAGAGGAACTCTGGAGCTCTGCAGAGTAACCATGTCAGTAATCTTCTCCCCCGATTGCTCAGTTTGGCCGGCGGCCAGCTCTAGGAAGAGTGTTGGTGGTTCCAAACTTCTTCCATTTAAGAATGACGGAGGCCACTGTATTCTTGGGGACCTTCAATGCTGCAGACATTTTTTGGTACCCTTCCCCAGATCTGTGCATCGACATAATCCTGTCTTGGAGCTCTACGGACAATTCCTTCGACTTCATGGCTTGGTTTTTGCTCTGACATGCACTGCCAACTCTGGGACCTTATATAGACAAGTGTGTGCCTTTCCAAATCATGTCCAATCAATTGAATTTACCACAGGTGTACTCCAATCAAGTTGTAGAAACATCTCAAGGATGATCAATGGAAACAGGATGCACCTGAGCTCAATTTCGAGTCTCATACAAAGGGTCTGAATACTTATGTAAATAAGGTTTTTTATTTTTTATAAATTTGCAACAATTTGTAAAAACCTGCTTTCACTTTGTCATTATGGGATATTGTGTGCAGATTGATGAGGATTTTTTATTTATTTAATCCATTTTAGAATAAGGCTGTAACGTAACAAAATGTCGAAAAAGTCAAGGGGTCTGAATACTTTCCGAATGCACTGTATACCATACGTATGTACGCATATCAAGCATGCAATTAGCTACGTTAAATGGCGATCCTCCTGCCTACTTGCATCGAGTTTCTAATTGCGGGGCTGCACATGTCTGCATATTTTAGCTACGCAACTATGCAGGATCGCCATTTTGCCTAGCTTATTGTAGTTCTTGCGTTGAATACTGCGTGGGATGTAAATTAAGGCTTAACACATTCAGACTGAAAAGCTCTTACCCCCTGTTGCGGCTGGGCCTGTGTTAATGTTGCAGGCTGGGTCTGTGTTAATGTTGCAGGCTGGGCCTGTGTTAATGTTGCAGGCTGGGTCTGTGTTAATGTTGCAGGCTGGGTCTGTGTTCATGTTGCAGGCTGGGCCTGTGTTCATGTTGCAGGCTGGGCCTGTGTTCATGTTGCAGGCTGGGCCTGTGTTCATGTTGCAGGCTGGGCCTGTGTTCATGTTGCAGGCTGGGCCTGTGTTAATGTTGCAGGCTGGGCCTGTGTTACTGTTGCAGGCTGGGCCTGTGTTACTGTTGCAGGCTGGGCCTGTGTTAATGTTGCAGGCTGGGCCTGTGTTAATGTTGCAGGCTGGGCCTGTGTTAAACTTGCAGGCTGGGCCTGTGTTAATATTGCAGGCTGGGCCTCTGTTAATACTGCAGGCTGGGCCTCTGTTAATACATTATTTTAGCAGATTGAACTATCACAGTGGTTATGCTAGCATGTTGCACTTTGCAGGTACACAGACAAACACACACGCACGAAAGCACGCACTCTCCCACACACATTATGCACAAGTGACATGTTAGGCCAGAAAACCTCTTAGCCTCAGTAGCAGGCTGGGCCTCTGTTAATAAAATATAATGAGGATTTAGGGGATACATTTAACTAACATGAGTTGTTAAGCATGATGCACCTTGTACACATTTATAGAGACAAATACACCACGCACGCACACGCACACGCACACACACACACACACTCTCTGTTCAAGTGGGCCCCGTGTAGCTCAGCTGGTAGAGCATGGCGCTTGCAACGCCAGGGTTGTTGGTTCGATTCCCACGGGGGGCCAGTATGAAAATGTATGCACTCACTAACTGTAAGTCGCTCTGGATAAGAGCATCTGCTAAATGACTAAAATGTAAAAATGTAAATGACACCCTAGGTCAGAAAAGCTCTTACCATCTATAACAGGCTGTTAATGAAAATGATACGATTTTAGGCAGGGTGTGAAATAACTTAGTAATGCTAGCATGATGCACCAGACACCCATACATCAACATACACTCACACAGGTAACACATTCACTAACATGACTAGTAATGCTAGCATGATGCACATTGCACACACACTCTGTACAAGTAACACATCCAGCCAGAAAAGCTTACCCTCTGGAGCAGGCTGGGCCTCTGTTAATGAAAATTATAAGATTTTAATGTTAGCATGATGTAACTTGTACACACAAACAGGGCCGGCTCCAGGCATAAGAGACAAAAGCGGTCACTTAGGGCCTCAGGCCGCTAGGGGGCCCCCAAACCCCCTCCCCCAAATAAAACTCAGTCGGGGTCTCAACTTACTGTTGAATAATAGAATACAAGGTGCAAGTTCGACATTTTTCTCTTGTTATGTCAGTCACTCAATATGCCATATCAGCTAACAACTTTTAGATTGGTAAATTAGTCTAGCCAGCTATCTAAACTTGTAGTAATCATGGCCGAATACCGACCGGTCACGCAGGGCATGTGCCCAGAGGCCCTGAACTCCAGGGGCCCCCATTGATTTTGTTAGTCAACCAAATCTCGCTCAGGGCCCCCAACAGGCTAGAGCCGGTCCTGCACACAAACAAACACACTTATACAAGTGACACATTAGGCCAGAAAAGCTCTTACCATCTGTAACACCATCTGTTAATGAAAATGATCAGATATTAAGCAGGGCATTAATTGAGCATGAGTATAATTAGAATTTAGAATGAAAAACTGTTTTGTCCATTTGTAAAGCTAGCATGATGCACCTTATACACACATATCCACACATACATAAACACATAGTCACACAGGTACACTTCCACATAATAGTATGCGCACACATACAAGTAACACATTCAGCTAGAGAAGCACTTACCCTCTGCAGCAGGCTGGTTTTAGGGGATGAACTGAATAAGTAGTATTGCACCTTGTAAGCATTCACACAGACAAACACACACACACACTCACACCCACATTCCGTACAAGTGACATGTTAGGCCAGAAAAGCTCTTACCCTCTATAGCAGACCTGGCTTCTGCCAAGAAAATTAAGGGCTTTTAGAAGAGGAACTTGAGTAATTGCTGAGTAAATATGGCATGATTTACACACACACACACACCTGTTCATACAGAATGCTATCTTTGTACATTGCATACACTCACGTAAGTATCACATTCAGCCAGAAAAGCTCTTACCCTTTATTACAGGTGGCTCTTCTGCCAATATAAATAAGAGGGTTTAAGTGAGAGGAACCGGACTTAAATATTGAGTAGAGCTGCCTTACATGATGCAATATGAACTCACACATAGGGTACACATACGCAACTAACACATTTAGCCAGAAAAGCTCTTACTCTCCTTAACAGGTTCGACCTCTGTCTACACTACCGGTCAAAAGTTTTAGAACACCTACTCATTCAAGGGTTTTTCTTTATTTTTACTATTTTCTACATTGTAACTACATCAAAACTATTAAATACCACATATGGAATCATGTAGTAACCAAAAAAGTGTTAAACAAATCAAAATATATTTTATATTTGAGATTCTTCAAATAGCTACCCTTTGCCTTGATGACAGCTTTGCACACTCTTGGCATTCTCTCAACCAGCTTCATGAGGCAGTCACCTGGAATGCATTTCAATTAACAGGTGTGCCTTCTTAAAAGTTAATTTGTGGAATTTCTTTCCTTCTTAATGCGTTTGAGCCAATCAGTTGTGTTGTGAGGATAGCCCTATTTGGTAAAAGACCAAGTCCATATTGTGGCAAGAACAGCTCAAATAAGCAAAGAGAAATGATAGTCCATCATTACTTTAAGACATGAAGGTCAGTCAATACGGAAAAGTTCAAGAACTTTGAAAGTTTCTTCAAATGCAGTCGCAAAAACCATCAAGCGCTATGATGAAACTGGCTCTCATGATGACCGCCACAGGAATGGAAGACCCAGAGTTACCTCTGCTGCAGAGGATAAGTTCATTAGAGTTACCAGCCTCAGAAATTGCAGCCCAAATAAATGCTTCACAGAGGTCAAGTAACAGACACATCTCAACATCAACTGTTCAGAGGAGACTATGTGAATCAGGCCTTTATGGTCGAATTGCTGCAAAGAAACCACTACTAAAGGACAACTATAAGAAGAAGAGACTTGCTTGGGCCAAGAAACTCGAGCAATGGACATTAGACCGCTGGAAAATGTGTCCTTTCGTCTGGAGTCCAAATTTGAGATTTTTGGTTCCAACCGCCGCGTCTTTGTGAGGCGCAATGTGGGTGAACGGATGATCTCCGCATGTGTAGTTCCCACCGTAAAGCATGGAGGAGGAGGTGTTATGGTGTGGGGGTGCTTTGCTGGTGACACTGTCTGTGATTTATTTAGAATTCAAGGCACACTTAACCAGCATGGCTACCACAGCATTCTGCAGAGATACACCATCCCATCTGGTTTGTGCTTAGTGGGACTATAATTTATTTTTCAACAGGACAATGACCCAACACACCTCCAGGCTGTGTAAGGGCTATTTGGAGAGTGATGGAGTACTGTATCAGATGACCTGGCCTCCACAATCCCCCGACCTGAGTCGGACCGCAGAGTGAAGGAAAAGCAGCCAACAAGTGCTCAGCATATGTGGGAACTCCTTCAAGACTGTTGGAAAAGCATTCCAGGTGAAAACCCTTGAATGAGTAGGTGTTCTAAGACTTTTGACCAGTAGTGTATACAATGACAGAATTTCAGTGAGATGAACTAGACTGTACCAAACGGACTGAGTCTGTTGTAGGTTCTTAATTTGATCCCTCTTTTGTTGATCAGAATTTTCCTGCACGGCAGGAAATGCAAACTTGTAGCGTATTCAAGGTTTAAAAAGCCTTCTAAAGTTTGTAATTTCCACTTTAAAATGTCAGACTTGATTTGCCCTAACGTCAAATGTATCAACCCCTACAAAAAATATCCATTAATTATAATCAACATAATAATTCACATTTCCTGTTACTGCAGGATTATTTTCCTGCTGTAGCGATCTGGCTCAAATTAAGATTCCTCACACACACACATACAACTACTTGTATACCCACAAGCAAATACCTCCACCATCTCTCTGATGAACCGTAGATAACACACTGACTTCAACTTAATGCTGTGTGTATACTATATACTGTAAAAATAAAAATAAAAGATGTTGATTCAATATAAAATTGCTTTTTGTTGTGAGTTTGCTCAATAACATTTTTGTTGAGCAAACTCACAATCCTATTGCAGCTGGTTGTTTTACAAATGTACGTTGAATCAACTTTTTTTTTTTTTGTGTACACACACATGAACACGCACAATAAATAATAATACCACACCCCATACACACACACACAATAAATATAATACCACACCCCATACACACACGCACAATAAATAATAATACCACACACGCACAATAAAATAAAGTAAAAAACTGTTTGATGTCTTCTGTGCCTATATGAATGTACCCTACGATGTAACTGTAATGATGAGATAGATGTTCTTCTTCTTTGTTTTTATATTTTATCTCGCTGTGTTCAACCGTGTTGGATCTTTCCTAGCCATCTTGTTTCAAGAGGACCACAATAGAAATAAGTCCCAGACTTTATTGTGTGTTATCCTCAGTGATTTTACTCATGGCTTTTTCAAGTTCTATGTGTGCTTGTTTTTTTTTAACACACTCCAGTGCTTGCCAAAATAACCCACATAACAAGCATAACCTCAACCTTAACATAGGTAGCTCTTACTAACTGATTAAACTGTTATCTCGGGTAATAAAAATAATAATTAGTAATATATCATTTAAATGAATATAGTTTGTTTTTTCAGGTATAAACCAGTAGGAAATTGTGATAGCAGTGAATATAAACATGTGTGAAGCCTAAGTTAAGTGTACTGGCATGCTATCTGATCAACACTGTCGTGGTGCGTGGTGAGAATCATGCATGGCCACTCTCAGTCTCATCCCCACAGAAAGCTACTTCTGTGATTGGTCTTAGAGGCCTTACCATGATCCTCCGCTGGCTTCGCTGAATGAGGGAAAACAGTTAACCCACATTACATTGGAATGATGACGGGATGATTATGCCCTACTGACTCTAACACAACTAACAAAAACACACACAAAGGGACACAGGTTAACACACACACACACACACATGCTCTGTTCTCACCCACCCTTATCTGGCAAAAAATAAAAAGGAGAAAAATAAAATCAGACATATTGATTTTAGTATAGGCCTAAGAATTCACTGAAGTATTTCAAGTATCAGGATTTGTCATCCATTTGTCATGAGTGGACTCACCAGCAGGTGCTGCTGCAGCCTTATCTGTCTTGGCCGCTACAATTGAAGGACAAACATATACAATAATTAATTGTTACATCCTGAGTGACATAAGTTTTCATCAGTTGTATGTAGAGGTTCTGTAAAGAGAGCAAGAGTTAGATTCCAACCATACCATCTCGAAAACATCATGGACCATTAAACTTACAATATAGTTAATATAATATAAAATAATCACAGCTGTGAATTACCAATATTCGACTCCACACTGTGCAAACATGCATACATACAAACATTCACAAATGATTTGAATGCACATATATTATGTAGAAGTCTAGATATGCATAATCCACGCCTGCACACAGCACTGTAGTGTAAATTCTGAATGTTGATACATTAATGCATTCCCATGTACAATGTACATACAATATTATATCGGTACTTAGACACATAACACATAATTTCATACAATACACAAATACACATTTTTATGTAACCACATTCACTCAACCTTGCTTTGTGCAGTTCTTACCAATTTCTTCAGGCTCTGCCTCTGGCAAAGAAAGAGTATTGGAATTGGAGTCAAAGTAAAGTACACTGTATATGGAAACCAAGATTCGCATTTATTGGGATGACTCATGTACTGGAGGCAGCTCTGCCATGTAGTCACTAGCTGGCACAGCCACAAAGTCATAAAATCAGATTTTAAACCTAACCCTAACCTTAACAACACTGCTAACCTTATACCAAACCCTAACCTTAAAATGAATTTTGACTTTGCAGCTGGCCCATTTAGTGGAAATCGCTAAATTTTGCCTCCAGGACAAGATTAATCCCAATAAACATCAACCTGCTCTAGAAACAGTGGCTACTGTGTGTATATTATTGATAGAGATAGATAGTTTTGAAGATAAGATCATGAAGAATAATGTGACTGAAAAATATGAAAGAACACAGCCTCAAGACTAAGATGCTTTTGATAGGGTTTAAGACCATCAAAGTACTAATATCTGAGATCTACAATACTGCCACAAGGGTGCCTAATGAATGTAGAGATTAAGACTTAGTTACTGCAAAACAAACTGAACCACACAGTAACGGTAATGATCTCTGGCTCAAACTCTGGCAGGACACATGGATCTGCCATCCAAAGCAATAATTTGTACAGACAGTGTCCTTGTTCAGAGCACCTGTTAAAGTGATAACAGAAATAGTCTCAGTGCCTTGGGATTTGTAGTCAGCAAAATCTATTAAACAACCCAACCACAGAATTTAGAACATCAACCAGGTCTCCCGAACCATCCCCATCTGATCAATCACAACTGACTTTGCAGAACTATTGTCCCATGAGTGCAATTCTGAGATTTCAGCCTTGGCCTTGGCACTCTGGTTGTTTTGCATGACCCTGGCTGTGTTCTCAGTGTTGGCATACTGAGCAGCCGACACGTCTATTTTTGATAAGGTTTGTTTTTCAGGCAGCAATCTGTTAACGGTTCTCAGCACATGTAGTTTTAGCCCTGGCAACACCCACCGTCTTAGGTCTCGAGGGGTCTTTGACGCACAGGGCATTAAATGGTATCTTTAGCCCAGGTTCCGGGCCTTTGCAGCAGGCCCAGTTCATAGATGGAAGGTAAGTGGGTCAGTGAATTTCTGGTGCTCCATTCGCTGCTCAGTCCACTGTTGTTGACTAGGATGGGAGTTATGCACCATAGAGAACATGCCATGAGACGGTAAGCCCCGATGACAAGGCCTTGTGTCCAAAGCTGGCACAAAGGATTTGTTAAACCACCCATCATGACATTGTTAAAGGACAGGAGAAATATGGAACATGTAGTAACTGCACGGTCTCCTCTGTGACAACAGTGTAGAAGTCAGCAATCAAAATGACAAATCCTGTCCCTATACTACAGTATGTTCCAGGATGGTGGTTAACAGTAAATTGATAGATGAGACCATCCCTAGATTCCACTGCTATTTGCACTGCCCCCCCACCCCATCCTTTGTACGCTGCTGCTACTCTGTTAATTATTTATGCATAGTCACTTTAACTCTACCCACATGTACATATTACCTCAACTACCTCAACTAGCCGGTGCCCCCGCACATTGACTCTGCAACGGTACCCCCCTGTATATATAGCCTCCCTACTGTTATTTTATTTTACCTCTGCTCTTTTTTTTCTCAACACTTTTTTTGTTGTTGTTTTATTTGTTTTGTTAAAAATAAATGCACTGTTGGTTAAGGGCTGTAAGTAAGCATTTCACTGTGATGTCTGCACCTGTTGTATTCGGCGCATGTGACCAATAAAATTTGATTTGATTTGATTTGATAAATAAGATGGGTTCGGATACTATAAAAACAGGCCGGAATTTGACAAGTAATTGTCTTTGGTCAGACCAACACCGAACCCCTTCTCTCCTTCAGGCCTTCAGCCCAGTTTGGCTAAGGCTTATCTCTGGTTACGACCTGTCAGCACTCTCTCTATCACAGGCCGGCTCAGTGTCTCTCTATCTGCCGTACTCATACCAAAAGTTCTAAGTACAGCGCTAAGTCAGAGCAACCCCGACCCTTGAACCTCAGCGCTAATGCTAAAGTTAATGCACAGTGATATGCACACAGTCAATGTGTAACGTATCCATCCCTGTTCTTATGGTTAGTCTTGGTCATTTACGGTCTTATTCTCAATATACTGTACCTTCACATGGTAGATTTCCCTCTTTCTTGTCCTCCATCTTTTTTTATTCACTCCTAATACTCTCGTCTCACGTTCCCCGTCTTTTCTTTCCCTTACTGTCTGCTTTGTTTGATTTCTCTAGTCTTTCCATTTCTATCTTTTGTGGTTCCATAAGACTGTGTCCACTGGGCTTTTATGGTGTTAAACCTCTCTATTCATACTGGACTTATCCACTTCTCCAAGGAGAGAGAGAGCGAGAGCGAGAAAGAGAGAAAGAGAGAAAAGAAGAGAGAGAGAGAGAGAGAGAGAGAGATGAGATAAAGTGAGAAGGAGCGAGAGGGAGAGGTAAATGAGAAAGGCCATCAAGGGTCAGGTCCATCAGATATGGTCATGGGAAAGATGGATACTATGGTGTACATTTAACAAATATCATGACTCTGCTGCCCCATCACTGTCAAGCCTTCCTCTAAATACAGTTGAAGTCGGAAGTTTACATACACTTAGGTTGGAGTCATTAAAACTAGTTTTTCAACCACTCCACAAATTTCTTGTTAACAAACTATAGTTTTGGCAAGTCGGTTAGGACATCTACTATGTGCATGACACAAGTACTTTTTCCAACAATTGTTTACAGATTATTTCATTTATAATTCACTGTATTACAATTCCAGTGGGTCAGAAATTTACATACACTAAGTTGACTGTGCCTTTAAACAGCTTGGAAAATTCCAGAAAATTATGTCATGGCTTTAGAAGCTTCTGATAGGCTAATTGACATCATTTGAGTCAATTGGAGGTGCACCTGTGGATGTATTTGAAGGCCTACCTTCAAACTCAGTGCCTCTTTGCTTGTCATCATGGGAAAATCTAAAGAAATCAGCCAAGACCTCAGAAAACAAATTGTAGACCTCTACAAGTCTGGTTCATCCTTGGTGAGCAATTTCCAAACGCCTGAAGGTACAGTGGGGAGAACAAGTATTTGATACACTGCCGATTTTGCAGGTTTTCCTACTTACAAAGCATGTAGAGGTCTGTAATTTTTATCATAGGTACACTTCAACTGTGAGAGACGGAATCTAAAAAGAAATCCAGAAAATCACATTGTATGATTTTTAAGTAATTAATTTGCATTTTATTGCATGACATAAGTATTTGATACATCAGAAAAGCAGAACTTAATATTTGGTACAGAAACCTTTGTTTGCAATTGCAGAGATCATACGTTTCCTGTAGGTCTTGACCAAGTTTGCACATACTGCAGCAGGGATTTTGGCCCACTCCTCCATACAGACCTTCTCCAGATCCTTCAGGTTTCGGGGCTGTCGCTGGGCAATACGGACTTTCAGCTCCCTCCAAAGAATTTCTATTGGGTTCAGGTCTGGAGACTGGCTAGGCCACTCCAGGACCTTGAGATGCTTCTTACGTAGCCACTCCTTAGTTGCCCTGACTGTGTGTTTCGGGTCGTTGTCATGCTGGAAGACCCAGCCACGACCCATCTTCAATGCTCTTACTGAGGGAAGGAGGTTGTTGGCCAAGATCTCGCGATACATGGCCCCATCCATCCTCCCCTCAATACGGTGCAGTCGTCCTGTCCCCTTGTACTCATCCTTCTTCTTCCTCCAAACACGGCGAGTGGAGTTTAGACCAAAAAGCTCTATTTTTGTCTCATCAGACCACATGACCTTCTCCCATTCCTCCTCTGGATCATCCAGATGGTCATAGGCAAACTTCAGACGGGCCTGGACATGCGCTGGCTTGAGCAGGGGGACCTTGCGTGCGCTGCAGGATTTTAATCCATGACGGCGTAGTGTGTTACTAATGGTTTTCTTTGAGACTGTGGTCCCAGCTCTCTTCAGGTCATTGACCAGGTCCTGCCGTGTAGTTCTGGGCTGATCCCTCACCTTCCTCATGATCATTGATGCCCCATGAGGTGAGATCTTGCATGGAGCCCCAGACCGAGGGTGATTGACCGTCATCTTGAACTTCTTCAATTTTCTAATAATTGCGCCAACAGTTGTTGCCTTCTCACCAAGCTGCTTGCCTATTATCCTGTAGCCCATCCCAGCCTTGTGCAGGTCTACAATTTGATCCCTGATGTCCTTACACAGCTCTCTGGTCTTGGCCATTGTGGAGAGGTTGGAGTCTGTTTGATTGAGTGTGTGGACAGGTGTCTTTTATACAGGTAACGAGTTCAAACAGGTGTAGTTAATACAGGTAATGAGTGGAGAACAGGAGGGCTTCTTAAAGAAACACTAACAGGTCTGTGAGAGCCGGAATTCTTACTGGTTGGTAGGTGATCAAATACTTATGTCATGCAATAAAATGCAAATTAATTACTTAAAAATCATACAATGTGATTTTCTGGATTTTTGTTTTAGATTCCGTCTCTCGCAGTTGAAGTGTACCTATGATAAAAATTACAGACCTCTACATGCTTTGTAAGTAGGAAAACCTGCAAAATCGGCAGTGTATCAAATACTTGTTCTCCCCACTGTATACTCTCAGCTCTCTCCCCCTCTACTTCTCCCTATCTCTCTCTCTCTTTTTGAAGGGTAACCTCTGTGGAATGTTCTTAATCTCTCTTGACATTTCCCCCTCTTCCTTCTCTATGTGTGCTTCTCCTCCCTCAGATACAGTAGTAAGCCACATATAGTCTTCTGCCATGTGTGGCCTCATTTTATTAATCACTTTCAAAGGCTCAATCTTTGAAGTGTTCGCTAATTTCAGCACTGATCCAGGCCACAATGTACACTACCAGTCAAAAGTTTGTTCACACCTACTCATTCAAGGGTTTTTCTTAATTTTTACTATTTTTTACATTGTAGAATAATAGTGAAGACATCAAAACTATGAAATAACACATATGGAATCATGTAGTAACCAAAAAAGTGTTAAACAAATCAAAATATATTATGTTTGAGATTCTTCAAATAGCCACCCTTTGCCTTGATGACAGCTTTGCACACTCTTGGCATTCTCTCAACCAGCTTCATGAGGTAGTCACCTGGAATGCATTTCAATTAACAGGTGTGCCTTCTTAAAAGTTAATTTGTGGAATTTCTTTACTTCTTAATGCGTTTGAGCCAATCAGTTGTGTAGTGACGCGGTAGGGGGGGTATACAGAAGATAACCCTATTTGGTAAAAGACCAAGTCCATATTATGGCAAGAATAGCTCAAATAAGCAAAGAGAAATGACAGTCCATCATTACTTGAAGACATGAAGGTCAGTCAATACGGAAAGTTCATGAACTTTGAACGTTTCTTCAAGTGCAGTCGCAAAAACCATCAAGAGCCATGATGAAACTGGCTCTCATGATGACTGCCACAGGAATGGAAGACCCAGAGTTACCTCTGCTGAGGAGGATAAGTTACGAGCCTCAGAAATTGCAGCCCAAATAAATGCTTCAAAGAGTTCAAGTAACAGACACATCTCAACATCAACTGTTCAGAGGGGACTGTGTGAATCAGGCCTTCATGGTCGAATTGCTGCAAAAAAAAACACTACTAAAGGAAACCAATAAGAAGAAGAGACCTGCTTGGGCCAAGAAACACGAGCAATTGACATTATACTGGTGGAAATGTGTCCTTTGGTCTGGAGTCCATATTGGAGATTTTTGGTTCCAACCGCCGTGTTTTTGTGAGACGCAGTGTGGGTGAACGGATGATCTCCGCATGTGTCGTTCCCACCATAAAGCATGGAGGAGGAGGTGTTACAGTGAGGGAAAAAAGTATTTGAAGGAGGTTCTCACCCAAGATTTGATGGTACATGGCCCCGTCCATCGTCCCTTTGATGCGGTGAAGTTGTCCTGTCCCCTTAACAGAAAAACACCCCCAAAGCATAATGTTTCCACCTCCATGTTTGACGGTGGGGATGGTGTTCTTGGAGTCATAGGCAGCATTCCTCCTCCTCCAAACACGGCGATTTGAGTTGATGCCAAAGAGCTCCATTTTGGTCTCATCTGACTCATCTCATCTCAAGAATCTCAAATATAAAATATATTTTGATTTGTTTAACAATTATTTGGTTACTACATGGTTCCATATGTGTTATTTTATAGTTTTGATGTCTTCACTATTATTCTACAATGTAGAAAATAGTAAAAATAAAGAATAGGTGTGTAGGTGTGTCCAAACTTTTGACTGGTACTATATATAAATTAGCAAGAGTTGTCTTAGAGTTGAATCTGTGATATCTTGCAAAGAACATACGTTTGTTTTATCGTATAATTAGAGTTCTATATTTTAGGCCTTTTGGTAATGCATCTACAGTATGCTTGGTGAGGATTCCTTTCCCTTAGGCCAATGTTAGAGGGCTTCTGAAATACCTGCCTATAGGCTCTTTAACACGTCTACAACCGTGAGTTAAAGGCAACAGTGAACGTGTTAACTAGAGACTGAGACCAGGGGGCCCCACTCTGACTAGGTCCCATTGGTAGCATGTTCTCCCATGTTGTGTTTATGGCGCTTGGTGCCCCTCACACAACCTACAGACATGTGACATACGTGTGACATACAGTGCATTCGGAAAGTATTCAGACCCCTTGACTTTTTCCACATTATTCTAAAATTGATTAAATTGTTTTTTTCCCTCATCAATCTACACACAATAACCCATAATGACAAAGCAAAAACAGGTTTTTAGACATTTTTGCAAATGGGTCGTTGTACAGTTGAGGTGAATCTTCGCCCCAGTCTGAGGTCCTGAGCGCTCTGGAGAAGGTTTTCATCAAGGATCTCTCTGTACTTTGCTCCGTTCATCTTTCCCTCAATCCTGACTAGTCTCCCAGTCCCTGCCACTGAAAAACATCCCCACAGCATGATGCTGCCACCACCATGCTTCATCGTAGGGATGGTGCCAGGTTTCGTCCAGACGTGAAGCTTGGGATTCAAATAGTTAAATCTTGGTTTCATCAGACCAGAGAATCTTGTCTCTCATGGTCTGAGAGTCTTTAGGTGCCTTTTGGCAAAATCCAAGCGGGCTGTCATGTGCCTTTTACTGAGGAGTGGCTTCCGTCTGGCCACTCTACCATAAAGGTCAAAGGGTCTGAATACTTTCCGAATGCACTGTACATGTCTCATTACTCCTAACATTACTCACATGTTATGCTGCACACCCCAAAAAATCCTGCATATCAGTAGGGGAGAGTGGGTTAAGTTGAGACAAAGGGGTGAGTTGAGCCACCCTTGTTTATAGGAAACCATACACACAATTCATAATTTGACCAAATATTTAGGAAGAAGTCATCATTTCATGGAGTCTATGAAGGAAGAAACCACATGGAAAAAGTGGTAAGCAAGTTAGGTCCAAAAAGGTGATTTTCACCAAGTCAAATGAATGTATTGTGTTAAGAGGTTTCATGATGCTTGTTTCTAAACCAAAGTAGATAATTTTAAGATTGTTCTATACATCAGTTGGGGTCTCTATAAGCTTCAATATGAGGACTTAAACCAGGCATGAAAGTGAATCCTTGTAGCTGTGTGGGCTAATAAAGACAAAATGTTTGTAAATGTATGTAGTATTGTAATTCAATTAGTAATTATTTTTCTAAGTGCAGAACCTACAGTACATACAGTATGTGATACAAATAGACTTACATCTTTATCTACACTTATCAGAATGTGCTTGTTTACCTATAAAAGTCACCATGGTATAATACGCAGGTTGGCATTTATCGTCATGAATCTTGCCCTGGAGGCAGCTCTGAAGAGTGGTCACTAGCTGGCACAGCCACAAAGTCATAAAATCTGATTTTAAACCTAACCCTAACCTTAACCACACTGCTAACCCTAATGCCTAACTCTAACCTTAAATTACAACCAAAAAGCTCATTTTTAATTTTCATTAAGTTTTACGATACAGCTAATTTTGACTTTGCAGCTGGCCCATCTAGTGGAAAAAGCTCAGTTTTGCCTACGGGGCAAGATTCATGAAAATAAACATCAACCTGCGTATAATGCAGGCATTTTCACATTTTCATAAATATATTCAACTATAGCACCAAGCGGGCATACTCACATAAGGACTCAAAGGGGAAATGTATATTCAAGGGGTCTATTTATACCACTGAGCGTGTGGTGGAGTATCAATGGTATTATTGGCATTTGGCGGGTATCCATGCTGGGGGCAGAGTGTGACTGATGGAGTTTCACCGTTTTATGATGAGGATGAAGAGAGTGATGCTTTTGGCAGCATGGGAGTACACTTAAGCCTCTGCTCTCTATATAGCTCCATCATTTGGTGGTTTTATTTGACAGTTCCGATGATATGAGTTATAGAGGTATATGTCATACAGTGGTTTCTAGACAAAGGGAGAAGGAGGGGGCATATTCTAAAGAGTAGTAGTAGGGGAGTAGGGAAGGTGGCATGGTGGTATGGTGGAGGGAGAGTAATGTAAGTTGAATGAATACCATAACATATATGCAGGCCTATATTGCTGGCATCAGGTCTTGCTATGAAGAGCATTAATACCACTCTAATGTAGTAATTCTTTTTGGTTGTAACTTGGCGGAGGTTGTGGTGGGTCCCAGCCAGGTGTATTTGTTTCCACTGTGCAGTAGGTGTGCTGTGTAATCGCTGCAGCTGTCTTTTACCACAGCATGTGTGGGCTATAGTAGTCGCTGGGCTGGCAACTATAAATTCATCTGTTTAACGAACCACTTTCATGTTTTCCAACATGGCAACAGGAAGAGGTGGGAGGAGATTTACTAGGGTACTACAGTACTGAGGTAAGCCTGTAAGTGAACATAGGAAGGGAAGGGAGGGAACCTGGGAGGGTAGTATATCACGCTGTATTTATCAGACAGTAATGATGATAAGAATTATAGCCTGTATGCATTCCTCTAGTGATGTCTCTCTCCGCTACCCCTCCCCCCGTCCGCTGGCACACGTGTGGGGTGAAGATTTATAGTGGAACAGCGGAGGAGAGAGGATGAGACATGGTAATAAGAGTGGTAGACAGGTAAAGGAAGACTGCAGGGAGAGAGCAGGTGAGAGTTTATGGTATTGTCGTAAATATGGCCGAGTATTATAGAATGTCTTGTAAATAAAAAGCTTTCAACAAAAACCACTTTGGCAGAGAGGAAAATGACACCTCTCTTTAGGGAAGTGGTATCTGCAGAATGGAATAAACGAGACCCCATAAATATCATCCCAAACTGTCCGCTATCTTTTCCATTAATCTCCATTCATTACCCTTCCCTCCGCATATCTCTCCGTGCCTTACCAGAGGGCGCTTAAAATAGGTCTGTCTCAAAGCGCAGAAAGAAACTTTTACATAAGAGGACATTACCAAATACTACTGCCAGTGTTCCTATCCGCCACAAAATGCTTACGGCGTGTTTATAAAGTCTCAGTTAATGACATATTAGAGCTTAACGGTTCACACTCTGATTGTAAACTCATCTGGCTCTCTGTTGACTCTGCATCTGTCTGTAATCCATCAAGCCAGAGCTGCATACCTGGGGGGGCATGGTGACGGCCCTGGTATGAGGTAATGCTATACTCACTGCCTCGGTTGCATGAGGGCGGGGTGTGGAAGAGGATGGAGGAGGCTCAGGAGACACCAGTCTTTCCCTGCCACTCTGCCCAGGCAGCAGGCACCAGTCCAGAAGAGGGGTGGAAAGGAGTGTGGGTTGAGGGGGTCAGTGGCGGTCGGTGCCATTTAAGATTAGGGAGGACAATTTAATGTTTTTATGAGCATGGCCTTAATTTTATTACAGTATATTGGATGACTGTCAGTCATATTCCAGTCACCCAGCTCAATGTAACATCGATATGTTTAGGCTACTACATGATATTCAAATTTGCCCTATACCCATCATGAGGTTGCTACAACCTAGCCTATAAATGAACGTTTATTACGTAGGTGCACAGGTCAAGAGACAAATAGGAGTAATCAAGGTGACACAGTGACACATTAAATACTGCCTTGTACACTCTTGCCTGCATCTAGCTGATCTAGGGTGTAATCATTAGTCCAAACAGTTTCAAAACGTTACGTTTTGCAACTAAAATGAGAGTTTTAAGAAACGTTTTGCAACAGAATTGGCTGAATGAATTCACCCCTGATCACACAGTTCACCTTCATACGCGCTCTCCTCCTCTCACATTTTCACTTCACTTGTGGACTTCAGTGCACAACACAACAGCTGTCTGTGACCAGGCGACAAAACCTCTCCAAGCATCGTTGTCACCATATTAGCTAACGTCATAGTTAACATACACTACATGACCAAATGTATGTGGACACCTGCTCGTCGGACATCTCATTCCAAATTCATGAGCATTGGAGTTGGTCCCCCCTTTGCTGCTATGACAGCCTCCACTCTTCTGGGAAGGCTTTCCACTAGATGTTGGAACATTGCTGCAGAGACTTGCTTCCATTCAGCCACAAGAGCATTAGTGAGGTCGGGCACTGATGTTGGGCGATTAGGCCTGGCTCGCAGACGGTGTTCCAATTCATCCCAAAGGTGTTCGATGGGGTTGAGGTCAGGGCTCTGTGTAGGCCAGTCAAGTTCTTCCACACCGATCTTGACAAACAATTTCTGTATGGACCTCGCTTTCTGCACGGGGGCTTTGTCATGCTGAAACAGGAAAGGGCCTTCCCCAAACTGTTGCCACAAAGTTGGAAGCACAGAATCATCAAGAATGTCGTTATATGCTGTAGCGTTAAGATTTCCCTTCACTGGATCTAAGGGCCCAAGCCCGAACCATGAAAAACAGCCTCAGACCATTATTTCTCCTCCACCAAACTTTACAGTTGGAACTATGCATTCGGGCAGATAGCGTTCTCCTGGCATCCGCCAAACCCAGATTCGTCCCTCGGATTGCCAGATGGTGAAGCGTGATTCATCATTCCAGACAACGTGTTTCCACTGCTCCAGAGTCCAATGGCGGCGAGCTTTACACCACCTACCACTTCGCGGCTGAGCCGTTGTTGCTCCTAGATGTTTCCACTTCACAATAACAGCACTTACAGTTGACAGCTCTAGCAGGGCATACATTTGACGAACTGACTTGTTGGAAAGGTGGCATCCTATGACGGTGCCACGTTGAAAGTCACTGAGCTCTTCAGTACGGGCCATTCTACTGCCAATGTTTGTCTATGGAGATTTCATGGCTGTGTGCTCGATCACGCAGTAGTGTACCGCAAGCAGTTTAGCAGGTACACCGGTGGCTTACCTTGAATTGGAAGTGTTGGATAGCCTTAGCCAGCTAGCTAACATAAATATAATTCCTCTCTGTATACAATGAAATACAACAAAATCTCTCACTCTCTCTCTCTGCTGCTTCTCCTTCATTTTTGAAGAAATGAATTTGTTCAAATCTGTTCAACTATTGTCTTTCTCTCTCTTTGAGTCAACTACTCACCACATTTTATGCACTGCAGTGCTATAGCTAGATGTAGCTTATGCTTTCAGCACTAGATTCATTCTCTGATCCTTTGATTGGATGGACAACATGTCAGTTCATGCTGCAAGAGCTCTGATAGGTGAGAGGACGTCCTCCAGAAGTTGTCATAATTACTGTATAAGTCTATGGAAGGGGGTGAGATCCATGAGCCTCCTAACTTTTGTATTGAAGTCAATGTACCCAGAGGAGGACAGAAAATAGCTGTCCTCTGGCTACACCATGGTGCTACCCTACAGAGTTCTGTTGAGGCTACCATAGACCTTCATTGTAAAACAGTGTGTTTTAATTAGTTATTTGGTGACGTGAATATATTTAGTATAGTTTTATCTAAAAAGGATCACTTTTAAATGTTTCACTATTTAAATTTTTATGAAATTCACTGAGTAGGATGGTTCTCCTGTCACGACTTCCGCCGAGGCTGCCTCCCCTGCTTGTTCGGGCAGGTTTTGGCGTTCGTCGTCACCGGCTTACTAGCTGCTGCCAATCCATTTATCATCACTCCACTAGTCTTGTCTAATTAATCACACACACCTGGTCCTTATCCCCAATTAATCATTGTATAAGTGTTCCCTCTGCTTCCTTGTCTGTGTGGGTGATTGTTTGTAGTGAGCTGTGTGTAGCTCGGTTGAGCTACCCTTACCTTGTTGTTGCCAGGGTAGATATTTCCCCTGTGCCTGAGTTTTGTTGACTGTTTATCGACGGAATAAACTTTTTGGATGCGTATTACTCTCCTGCGCCTGACTCCTTCTATCACACGCATCACACCTCCCCTCCCTCCTCTGAAGAGCCTCAACTGGAGGGGGTCATGAGAACGTAAACTTTCACTAATCAAATGGCCCCACCGCAAAACACGTTGGTGGGATATCATAACACTTTATTAGGGGCATTTCCCTGCACCATGCCCCTGCTCCAGACCCCAAAGGAGGGTGTAAAGATGCTGGTCTTTCACTGCATTACAGCGAATAATTAATTGTGTTATGTTCGCTCCCCCAATGAAGGGAAGCAGCGTCAACAAACAACTCTTCACCTGTTATCACCCCTCATATAGCCTGAGTGTAACTGATACCACGATGTGTCTCACAATCATATGCTGTATGTCCAAAACACAAGACATTCATGGCTATTCATTAATATCTCTGATAAAATATTCATATTTTCCACAACACTAGGTTGCCTTGGGTTGACCAAGTGCAGTTATTCCCTCTCTGGTCTGCTCAATCCCCTTCCTAAGGCTTCGCACACAGGCGTAGCCTCCTCCCCTAAGGCTGCAGAACTATTCTTAATGCTGTTTATTGGGAAGGGGGGGTGTCATATGAGCTGTGTGACCAACTGAAGGAAGAAGTAGGGGAGGGGAAGGCTCCGGGGCTGAGTTTAAGTTCAAGGGGGGTGTAAGGGAGAGCAGTCTGGAGGATGGAATTAATGTGGTGACAGGAGCACGATCTACATGATGTCATGATGCTAGATTGGCAACACATGGCTGAGACGTAAGGAAATTGGGGTGGAATTACTCTGAGCCAGCCAGCCAGGCAGTATAAACAGGAATAACAGTGGTGAAATTAAGGGTGTGTAAGGTAAGGTAAAATAATTAAACATATAGTAAATACAGTACAAGATATGCCCTTAGAAGACATTTCTATAGTTAATAGTCTATGGTAAGGATCCAAACAGGCCACACTAATCGGTTAGCCAGATGAAAGCGTTTAGCAGTAGAGGTGTAAGTGAAGTAGACAGGCAATCAGGGTCAGACAGATTGAGCCTCTGAGGTGCAGAGAAGTGATGTGAGGAGGTCACACCTGACATGGCATAACCCCCTCCGACACATCATCTCGTTCATCTTTCTCCCCTCATCTTATCGGTATGCTTTACTATGCTACTGCTCTACTCTGTTCTTCCACACTACACTCTTAGAAAAAAGAGTTCCAAAAGGGTTCTTCGGCTGTCCCCGTAGGAGAACCCTTTTTGGTTCCAGGTAGAACCCTTTCGGTTCTACCTGGAAAAAGGGTTCTACCTGCAACCAAAAAGGGTTCTTCAAATGGTTATCTTATGGGGACAGCCGAAGAACCCTTTAAGGTTCTAGATAGCACCTTTTTTTATAAGAGTATCTTCCCCCTCCCTCCCTCCCTCCCTCCCTGTTTGAGTCAGAGTCTCTCAAATTTCATGTTGCCATGTGATTTACAGTGCCTTAAGGTCACTGTTGAAAAGAGACCACAACATATTTTAGATCCCTGTCAGATAGACAAACATTACTACATACGGGCAATAAATTTCACTGACACTTATGGCAATGTTTTGTCAACAGATGCTGAGGCTGCAATGTATTCACAACTAATTCCATGCATACAAGACCTACGTATTGCTGGTGTTAATGCTGTCTGAGTATAGGCCTACAATGTACAAGTACTTGAACCTCTTTTCCCCCCATATCAACATTGGGGTCTATTACAGACATAGGGAGACTTTGTGGTGTAAAAGAGAACAGATCTGTGCAAATAATACCATCAACCTCATTATAATCTATAACCTCATTATAACAGATATGTGCTATTTTCGATAGTGTCAAATAGATGGTTTGTAGATGTTCAGTAGATCGATTATTTATCAACAACATTTTAACTAACTATCCATTCTAACCATAGACCTAACCTTAAACCTTATCCTAATGCTAATAATAATAAAAGTTCCAAACGAACTATTGAGATGAGATAGGCCTCTACCTTGCCACTGCCTGGACTCTCCACCATCACAAAAACAGACAGATTCTCACTATCTTTCCTGCCATCCACTTTTCTCTTTACCTCACTCTACCTTCATAATGAATGCAACCTATGTTAATTCAGAAGATTTCTGATCTTTGAAATCATCACTTTGTCATGCTTATCGTAACATTTCCCAAATTGAGTCAACAAATACGCCAATAAACTTCATCTATTACTTTTGTGGACGCTATGGGGGTATAAAGCGCAAAAACAACGGCGTATCACATTATCAACAACATACTATCATACGTGGGGAACCAGCCTATGGGAGTAGTAGAGAGTCTGTTTCGGTCGATGACAGGAAGAACACCGACCAATATAGATAGTTCAAAGAGGACACTAGCTGTACAACAGTGTCGAAGCGTACGATGTGTATGACTTGCTTACCTGGCTTCTTGGCTTCGGGCATAGCTTCGATTGTGTGTCTCTATCTCTTCCTCTGACTGCGTCGCACTCCCTCCTTGTCTGTTAGTCTGTCTGCTTTTCCTCCTTCATCCCTTTTTATTCCCCCCTCCCTCTCCACTTCAGTCCCCCTCCCCAGGAAAAGGCTGTCAGATGACACCTAGAGGGGATCCAAGAGCTCTGAGGAAAGAAGGAAGGGGTAGAGGGTGAGGAGGAATGGAAGACACCAGAGAGGTGAATGGGGTTTGATGCAGTAATGAAGAGGGTGACCCTGCTGGAAACTGTTAATTGGTTAACTTGTTAGAGCAGGAGCCAGCCCATTAGCTAATTGATTGACACACCAATTAGCATTGATTGACAGGTTGATTGTCTGACTGTTCTGTTTATCACTTTTGACTGTCTAAGAGCCAATTTATGTTTGATCTGAAAATGTGGTCGGAGACTCCGTATGGAGGGTGTGACGCACGTGCAGAGCCTCTGGAGGCACGCAGAGGCCAAATTGAGCTCCGTACCGCATTGCTGTGCGCCTCCCAAATTTTCTAACAATGCGGAGGGATCTGTATAGTTCTGCATTGACATGATCAGTTGACGTTAGGTGGGGGCAGGAGGTCCTGTATAAACACAAACTCACTTCCTTGACAACTTCCTTCACAACAGATCTGCTCCGCGAAGCGCAAGAAGTATGAATGCCCTGACTTCTGCAGAGGCCATATACCCGTAAATGCTGCACGGCCAATGCAGACGTCAGATTGACCATGCAGCGCCTTTAACGCGAGACACATTAGGCAAGTTTCCATTGACCCAGGTATATTCAACAAAAGTAATGTCGCAAAAAAAACATTGAGACATTTGTAATGGAAACGGCAGCTATATGAGAAATGTTCTAAAGATCGGCAACATTTTTATCTGTTGGACAGGGGTAGATACTTTCTTTATTGCAACAAATAAACTGTGTTTTTCTAATAAATGATCATTGCCGAATAATTCTGAAGGTACGTGGGGCATGTGATGAGTTGTCATAATACCCCTAAAACCTAGCGGTCAAACAGGGAAATGGTTCCAATCGTTTTTCCCCATACAGGATTTTAGAAACACTTAAAATAAGGGCTGTGTTTCGTGTAGGCTTACCCTATATATTATATATTCGACTCTATTTACTCTCAGATTCGAAAATGCTAATTAGCATCAAAGTAGACATCATGCAAAACTACAAATCAAAGCTTCTGCACGTCATCTCTAGCTGACACCTTTGCTAACAGGTATTGTGTCAATTTAAAACTTGCACAACAGTTCACAGAATTGTCAATTTAAAGAAATGTAGCCAATTTATTCATTACTACATTTAGCTAATATTAGATAGTTAATCCAGAGATTCTTACCTTTGCCTCGATTCAGGAGTCTCGTCCAGATCATCATGGCATTTGTAGTTCTTTATGATAGGCACATTAGCAGCTAATTAGCATTTCATTTTGGGGGGATAAATACAGGTTAATATGTTGATAAAAGTCACCTTGTCCTATAGAGATCTACACGGTTATCAAAATGTCAAGCCAGGGTAAGCCTACACGAAACACAACCCTTATTTTAAGTATTTCTAAAATCCCATATGGGAAAAATGAATGGTGGAAAAACTATTAGCATCATTTCCCTGTTTGACCGCTAGGTTATGGGTATTATGACTCATATTGTGGTACTCTATTCTAAATGCCAACTGCTTGCTAAATCTACTTTTTCAAATAGAAAAATAATTGTTTTTTACAGGACAAGGATTGTCCTGACTTTCAAGAATGAATGAATTGCTTCGCCTTGCTTTTCTGGTTGACTGGATGCAAGTTTCACCATCCAATTATTTCAGATCTACAGGAGTGCAAGTTTCACCATGGCACGGACCGTGGCGATACATTGGCATGAGAATGATTAGAATATGGCAAATATTAGTCAATTCTTGTATTCAATCCATGTTGGCTTTCGCGGGCTACCTGAGACATGAAACAGATAGGTGGGAGGGCATACAGGCTGTCGCCAGTTTATTAATGCACAATTTGCCTAAATGGATAATGGATAAAAAATCTCTGGACAAGTTCAAGGAAACTTAGCTACAGAGAGCTTGCTGATCTGAGCACCTTTTAGAACGTTTATTCACTCAATCAAAAGTAAAATTGAGTCAAGACCAATTTAGTTTGGGCAACAACATTTTATTCTTAGGCTACGACAACACGATTTGTTCTCCAGCGAGTTTGACTGTCAACACATTATAGTTTATGCGGTTTGCTGCCCTCACAGTGAGGTAAGAGGGACAAGGTCAAAGAAGGTCATGAGCTCTGGAAGCATCCTCCCAATGCACACACACACACAAATACACAAGCACATGCACATGCACACATATCCAGACAAACATCCAAACACACACACCCCCATGCACGAATGCAAACACACACTCTCTCTCTTTCTTCTCGAAATACAAATATATAACTGCTGATTGAATAGATTTTGGCAATCATAAACGCTTTCATTTGAAGGACGTTGACCTAGACTGCTCTCAGGGGCATGCACGTACATAAGAGCGTCTGCTAAATGACTAAAATGTAAATGTGACACTGTTCCATTATTCTTACATGTGCCCAGCAAACATATTTCCAAGCCAGAAATATAAATTACAAATATGTGTCCCAAATAATGCATCAAGGCTACGCTACTTTGTGAATTCTGAAGCTTATACCTTAAGCCATGGGGCATGGGCTATAATTCCATGTGTCCATGGTAGTAAATATACACTGAGTATTGTGACTTGAGTTTTCTATCAACTATTTGCTCGCGCCCCAACTTGCCCATCTGGCCATAACCTTGCAATACCAATAAGCGCCCTTAATAACATTAATTTGGGAGATAGAACTTAAGTCAGGGGGATGGAAAGAGATTGAAGACCCTCCATTTTTAGTGTGTGCAACTTCAGATGACAATGTCCATGGAATGAGGAAGAAAGGAGGGGTGAATGAGATGCAAAGAGATCTCAATCTCTGTCATGTATTAATGTTTTGTTATGAGATCTTGGTCTAATATTACACAATGTCTTTCTAATATGACTATTCATAACTCCATTCAGGCTATTTCACATTTCACTAATGAACATAACATGAAATTCCCTATTATCATAAAACTGTAAAATACTGTAAATTAATGAAATATTAAAGATGTGAACTGCTACTATAGATCTGTCCTGAGAGGACTGAATGATCCATAGTAGAGGTTGAAACTCGATTCTTTTAACATTCAAATTCTAATTTGAGATACATGTTAAGGACGATACGCCAACTGGTCCACCCACTCTCATCTTTCAAGGTTCTTAACTTCTCAGTAGGGGCTCATAAGGTATTAGCGGTTGATTCCACACGAAACTACAACAAAATAAGATGATTTCGGGGATTTCAACAAAATGTAATCCATAGAAGGGTCTTTTGGAAGGATTGTTGACACCAATTGTTGCTTTGTAGCAGCTACAGATGAAACATTATGGAGTCTTAAAGGAGGCCTGTGTAAGGCCAAAATGTCACAAATATTCCATATTCAATTAATTATTTCTCAATTATGCTTTAAGATACAAATGTCAAATATATGTCAACAATCCTTCCTCCAAAGGACCCCCTCTATGGATTAAATTATGTGAAAATCTTATTTTGTTCTAGTTTCGTGATGAACCACCCTAACAGATTATTCCTTTTGAAGGTCATCCTACAGTTTCACATGAAGGGACGTGCTGTGTACATGGTGCTGATTGTCCTAAGAATAGCATGGAGGGGTGTACAGGAAGGCAGTACCATTGTCTGAGAGTGGTGACAGAGAGTAATGGGCAGCCCCTGCAAGAGAGGGAATGGATTCAAAGGAGAATTTGAGAGAATCACATGGCAGGGGGGGTTGCCATGCCCCTTACAGAACCCTCACACATTCAGACAAAAACAGGAATCCTGAGAAGGAAGGTAAAAGATACAGGTTTCAAGAGAGAGGGGATAGTACATGAAAACCCTCCTGGCCCCTGTTGCTTGTATTGAATGTGTGACAATGTGAGAGTTTCTGTGTAGCCTATCTACTAGAATTATGCTCTCCCTCTCTATGTCATATAGTAAATAATATATTTCAAGTCCATAATATACAAAATTAGACTCATGGATAACCCTAGGCCTATACATTATTTAGTTAAAGATGGGTAATATATTGTAGCGACCCGCACAGACAGCTGTGTGTTATGTGTTAGGCTAGTAGATGGTTGTGTTGTACCTACCAGTACCCAGTGTTCGCGGGGTCCGACATGTCAATCAACCTGCTATCTGCCAATCACGGGAATGCCTGGAATGTTCTGATGCCGGGCATCCTGGCGGTTGGCGGAGTGGCGTGGAGGGGGTTTGGGCAGGGGGATGGAGCATTGGAAGTTAAGACCAGGTTTAGCCTTTGTTCTCTCTTTTTTTTACGTCTGGGCTTCACAAGAGAAGGTCACGATTGGATTGTGGGTTATCTTTCATTTATTTGGCGTGGGCTACAGCCAAACAGTAGCCTGTGTAAAGTTGGTTTAATAAACCGTCCATTCGTAAACTCAATCCTCTGTCTGGACAGTTGTTCTTTTATGATCTAGTCAGGTCATTACATTGGTGTCAGAAGTAAAAACGTTGATAAAAGTTAGCCAGCTAGCTAGCTGACTTCTGTGGCTAGCTACCGTAGGTGAGAACGGGGTTGAAGATGCTTCGAGGGAATCCGAAAGTGAAGGTGGAGGTAGGGGGACGATTATGGCCAAGGAGGTGCGTGTGCATGGACGTCGGGGGGTTCTGGCTGAGGAGATCGCCAGGGCATCGGAGCCCAGAGGCCGCTTGAGGGAGGACGTTAGAGTGATGGCGGCTGAAGCGGGCATGAGTGCTTCGTCGACTGTGTTTCGCGCGATTCTGGTGGGCGGACCGAAGGGGTGACGTCGGCGCGGCGGGACGAGGAATCTGGGGCTCAGGATGTAAACAAACATGGCGGCGCCCAGTTCCCGGCTGCGTCCGTATCCGTTAAGACCCCGAAGTATTCCGGTAAGGCGGATTGGGAAGCTTTTCATGCTCAGTTTGAACTGTTAGCTCATTTTAGGGGGTGGTCGGATGAAGATAGGGCACTGCAGTTGGCTTTATGCCTCACGGATGAAGCTCTGGCCTGTTTGATATTGATTAGCCCCGAGGACAGACGTGATTATGGTGCTTTAGTGGGAGCACTGAGGAGGCGCTATGGACAGTGTGTACAGCCCGGGCTACTGCGCTCCGAACTGAGTAATAGACGCAGGCAGCCTGGAGAGCCTCTACGGGTGCTAGCTAATGACATTGAGAGCCTCTCTCAGCGGGCATATGCTCACATGCCCCCCTCCGTGCAGAGCGAGCTAGCACGGGACCAGTTCATACAGGCGCTCTCTCCTACGGAGCTGCGCATACAGACCCAGCTGGCTCATCCTGAGTCATTGCAGGTAGCCTTGGAGATGGCTTTGGAGAGGGAGCTGGTGTGGGCTGGGGCTTCAGCTGGGGCTTTGGTGGGGGTGCAGGGAGACAGACCCTCTGTGCGAGCTGGGGGGCAGAGCAGCCCGGAGCCGGAAAAGCCTGCATGGGTGGCTGAAATGACAGAACTCATTCGTGCTGTGTCGCTACAGGCGGCACGAAACACACGCCCTGGTCCCAGGGTCTGCTGGGGTTGTGGCCAGCCAGGCCATCTGCGCCGAGATTGCCCCATGTCCCCCAGAGCTCAGGGAAACGGCTCGGGGTCCGCATAGACCGGGTAGTGCGGACCCCTGGCTTTCTATCCCAACCACCATCTTCTTCAGGAGGAGCCCACCGGCACAGACAGGGAAGCAAGGCTCCACTTCCCCCAGAAGCAGACGAGGGCAAGCGGATGGAGCCTGTTGTTGTGGTGGGCCGGACCTGTGTTGGGGACTTTTGTCATGTCCCTGTCACTGTGGAGGGGGTGCCCTGCTCCGCCCTGGTGGACACTGGGTCCACAGTAACCCTGGTGAGGCCAGATATTGTGCCAGGTTGGACTCAGTGTGAGCCTACAACTGTGCAGCTCCGCACAGTCACAGGTGAGCTGGCACCCATGAAAGGGAAGGGAATAATGACTCTGACAGTAGGGGGCAGGACTGTGCGTCATCCTGTGTGGGTGGCGGCTGTGCAGGACCCTTGTATCCTGGGGTTGGACTTTCTTAGGAGCACAGGCTGCCAGTTAGACCTAAATAGGGGCACACTGAGCTTCCAGGGAGGGCCGGAGGTCACCATGGCCCCTAATGTCACATTCACTCAACCCAACAAACCCTTTACTCCAACAGTTAAAGCAGCAGAGACTCATGGCTGCCCCCCCCCCCCCACATCTGGGTGTGACTTTTCCCCAGCCCCCCTGTCACCTACGGCGTTGCGTTACATTCCCCCAGCTACCTCCACGACACAGTCCTCTGTGAGCCCGGGCCGCGCCCCCAGCCCAGCTACCCCAGATGGGAGGGGGAGAGGACACTGTCTGCAGTGAGGGAGATATGGGGGAGGAACTGTGTTGGTCTTGACCCCGAGCAGCAGGAACGGTTGAGGCAGTTGCTGTTTGAATTCAGAGACAGCTTTGCGCTGAGTGAGGAAGAGGTGGGTCAGACTCATCTGGTGCAGCATGAGATCGACACAGGTGATGCTCGACCTATCAAGATGCGTCCCCGCCGTATCCCGCTGGCACGCCAGGAGGCGGCAGACAAGGCTGTGTTGGAGATGCAGCGGGCAGACTTCATTGAGCCCTCAGACAGCCCCTGGGCGGCGCCAGTCGTCATGGTTCCGAAGAAGGGGGCAAGCTGAGGTTCTGTGCGGACTACAGGCGGCTGAATGAGGTAACCAGGAAGGACTCATACCCCATACCACGTATCGATGAGTCGCTGGACCTGGTTAGGGGGTCCTCCTGGTTCTCCTCACTAGACCTCTGCAGTGGCTACTGGCAGGTGCCCCTCTCCCCAGAGGCCAGAGCCAAAACTGCGTTCTCCACTAACAGAGGACACTGGCAGTTCAAGGTCCTGTGCTTTGGCCTGTGCAACGCTCCAGCTACTTTTGAGCGTTTGATGGACAGGGTGCTGGATGGCATCCCCCGACAGCAGTGTCTGGTATACCTCGATGACATCCTGGCCCATGGCAGCTCCTTCCAGTCAGCCCTGGGGGCGCTACGGTGTGTGCTGGAGAGGGTGGCTGCCGCAGGTCTGAAGCTCCACCCCGAGAAGTGCCACTTCATGAGGAGAGAGGTGTCCTTCTTGGGCCACCGAGTGGGGAAGGAGGGGATCAGCACCATGGAGGACAAGGTAGCGGCTGTCAGAGACTGGCCCACCCCCACCGACCAGCGTCAGCTGAAGAGCTTCCTGGGCCTGGCCTCGTACTACAGGAGGTTTGTACGGGGCTTCTCAAGCGTTGCTGCTCCACTGAACCGCCTGCTGCCGAAGGACAAGGCTTTCACTTGGACAGTGGAGTGTGAGGAGGCATTCAACACCCTCAAACGTGCACTGATCGAGGCCCCCGTGCTCGCCCCCCCTGACCTCACATTGCCCTTTATCCTGGACATAGACGCGAGCAATGTGGGCATGGGTGGGGTGCTGGCCCAGGTGGGGCCAGAGGGGGAGAGAGCGGTGGCGTACTTCAGCAAAACATTTGACAAACATGAGCGCCGCTACTGTGTCACCCGGCGGGAGCTCTTGGCTGTTGTGGCTTCCGTCAAACACTTCAAGTACTACCTGGGTGGTCTGCCCTTTACTGTAAGGACTGACCACTCTGCTCTCCAGTGGCTCATGTCTTTCAGAGAGCCAGAGGGGCAGGTGGCACGCTGGTTGGAGGAGCTTCAGCCGTATGACTTCACGGTGGTGCACAGGGCAGGGGCACGCCACTCCAACGCCGACACCATGTCCCGTCGGCCCTGTACTGCAGACGGCTGCCGCCACTGTGAACGGAGAGAGGGACGGGAGAGAGAGCTGTGTGCAGAGGAGGGGGTCTGTGCCACAGTGTGTCGGGCGAGCGGGCCTGTCTGCTGTGAGCTGCAGACTGTCGATGTGGCTGAATGGGGGCAGCAGCAGGGACGGGACACAGACCTACAGCCAGTGCTACAGTGGGTAGAGGCGCAGGTGAGGCCACCATGGGAAGAGGTGACAGCGCTCTCACTCGCGACCAAAGGGTTGTGGTCAAAGTTTGAGCGACTGCGGCTGGCTGATGGCGTGTTACAGCGGGCATGGAAGGAGTCAGCTACGGGGGAGGAGAGGTGGCAGGTGGTGGTCCCAAAAGCATTGCGGGAGGCTGTGCTCCAGAGTACTC
Organism: Coregonus clupeaformis; assembly: GCF_020615455.1. NCBI lineage: Eukaryota > Metazoa > Chordata > Actinopteri > Salmoniformes > Salmonidae > Coregonus > Coregonus clupeaformis. Next base: position 236,288 of record NW_025533567.1, on the reverse strand, counting down.
ATGGGGGGGTGGGGACTGGACACTTTGGGGTCACAAAAACACTGCGCCGCCTCCGTCAGGGCTTTTACTGGGGGCAGCACAAGAGGGATGTGGAAGACTTTTGCCGCCGCTGTGACAACTGCACAGCGAGAAAGGGCCCCCCAGGCCGCTCTCATGCTCAGCTCCAACAGTTCCCAGTGGGGGCTCCCATGGAGAGGGTGGGAGTGGATGTAGTTGGGCCGTTCCCCACCACAGACAGTGGAAACCGCTGGGTGCTCACGGCCATGGACTATTTCACAAAATGGCCCGAGGCCTATGCTCTGCCTGACCAGGAGGCAGAGACCATCGTCGACGCCCTGACAGCGGGGATGTTCAGCAGGTTTGGAGCTGCAGAGTCCATCCACAGCGACCAAGGCAGAAACTTTGAGTCCCGTGTGTTCGCCACCATGTGTGAGAGGCTGGGTATGCACAAGACCCGCACTACTCCTCTCCATCCTCAAAGTGATGGCCTTGTGGAGCGCTTCAACAAAACGCTTGGACAGCAGCTGGCCATCGTCTCTTCCAAACACCAGCGTGACTGGGACAAGCACCTGCCTATGGTCCTCATGGCATGCCGCTCCGCTGTCCAAGACTCCACCTCCTGCACGCCTGCCCTCCTCATGCTGGGGAGAGAGATCCGTACCCCTGCGGAGATGGCGTTTGGTCGGCCCCCTGGATAGCCCTCATGTTTCCCCGGGGCCGGAGTATGCCCGGAGACTCCAGGACCGCCTGGAGACAGCCCACACCTTCGCCAGAGAGCAGCTGCTGAATGCAGGTGTGAGGCAGAAGAGGAACTATGACGTGCACACCCGGGGAAGGCACTTTGTGGCTGGGGAGCTGGTCTGGGTCTACAGCCCGCTAAGGAAAAAAGGCAGATGCCCCAAGTTGGACAGTCACTGGGTGGGACCCTGCAGTGTCCTGGAGAGGGTAGGGGAGGTTGTTTACCGGGTGCGGCTTCCTCCCAGGGGGAGAAAGGTGACACTGCACCGGGACAGGTTAGCCCCATATAGAGGGGCCTCTTCTCCCCAAACCCCAGGAACCCCCACAATTCCCCTCTCTGGCAATGACATTCTCCAGGCACCCACCCCCAGGTGCCGCAGACAAGGCTCCAGACAGCCCACTCCCCCTGTGTCACCGCGTGGTTCCCCAGAGCCACGGACTGTATTACCCGTTCCCGCTTCCTTGTCCCCCATGTCCTTGCCTTCATCCCCTGGTTCCCAGAGGGGCACTCTGCGGCCATCACAGCCACGCAGGCAAAGGAGACCTCCGGGTCGCTTCAGAGACTTTGTTTGTTCCCTCGGGGACGAGGGACTTTGTGGTGGGGGGGCTGTGTAGCGACCCGCACAGACAGCTGTGTGTTATGTGTTAGGCTAGTAGATGGTTGTGTTGTACCTACCAGTACCCAGTGTTCGCGGGGTCCGACATGTCAATCAACCTGCTATCTGCCAATCACGGGAATGCCTGGAATGTTCTGATGCCGGGCATCCTGGCGGTTGGCGGAGTGGCGTGGAGGGGGGTTGGGCAGGGGGATGGAGCATTGGAAGTTAAGACCAGGTTTAGCCTTTGTTCTCTCTTTTTTTTACGTCTGGGCTTCACAAGAGAAGGTCACGATTGGATTGTGGGTTATCTTTCATTTATTTGGCGTGGGCTACGGCCAAACAGTAGCCTGTGTAAAGTTGGTTTAATAAACCGTCCATTCGTAAACTCAAGCCTCTGTCTGGACAGTTGTTCTTTTATGATCTAGTCAGGTCATTACAATATTAAGACAGTATAATTAAAACGCAAAGAACGGGAGCCCCATTTCCATACACATTTTGAACAAGACTAATCACGTGTTCTTCAATAAGTCACATGAACACTTAACATTAACACATTTGTTTTTTATATTTGTTTGATGTTCTGCTTTTAGAGTCAGTGTGCTTCCTTTGTTGTGTTTTATTGTGTATTTATTGGTGTTGCATGTATTGGCTGGTGCCATCAAATTTCCCCTTTGGGAGATTAATAAAGTACTATTTTATCTTATTCGACGTTTTTAAACATATCAAAAATTGATTCAAATACACGCTAACCACACGTTTACAAAAATGCTTGCAAACTGAGCTTGCTTCCTAATTCTACATTGAGGAACTGTAATAATGATTTTTTTGTAGGTAAGCGTTCTTGAATTGTGTCGTTTGTGAGGGTTGGCGACACGTTTCATACCTGAGTCACCAAAGAGTAGGCCTACCTTTCGTTTTTCAGTCTCCCGTTTAGACGTTTCAACAGTCCTGAATGAAGTTTGCTATCAACGCTACTCTATCGCCACCTGCGGTTTACTACAGGTTGGTGCTCGTTCTCCAGTCTATCACGTCATCGCGTAACATTGTAGTTCTATGTTCACTTTGACGCAAGAGACACACAGACCGACAAAATGGCTTCACTACGACCGTCGTTTTTGTTGCTGTCAATTATTCCCACAATACTTATATTGTGTGCTGATTTTGCGTGTTGCAACACTGGCAGAAGGGTATGTCCACTGTTATTTATCTAATTCCATAAATTTAGACAACTAATGTGCTTGCTGTTAGCTCTTGCTAACCGTCTGACCTTAGCTAACTAACCAAATTAATGAAGACAACGCATGCATGCAAAACAGGTGTTCAATATGCAGCAAATACAACTTTAGTTACTGTGCAAATAATGTTTTCACCGACGTCTATCAAACACGAATCTAAGTAGTCAGCGAAACTAGCGTTACAGTAAAACACTAAAATTACAGTAACGCTAGCTAGATTGATATGAAGCTATTATGTTGCTTAGCTAGCCGTAGTTAGTTAAATTAGTTATCTAGGTACTGTAGGTGGCTTTGACAGCCTTGGTGGTGGTGCTGCTCATTTTCTGTCACGCCATGGCTTTCATTTGTAATATTGCACGGATGTGTCCAACACATAACGTTAAGCGCTGTTAATCAAGCCAAGAATTCGGATCAATACCACCATGTTTTATGTTTGAATGGCAGGACCAATTTGTGGAAATGTATTCTCACATTTGAATTGCCCATTGTAAAGTGTTCCCAGGGTAGATCTCTCTATTACAGGGTTCTTCAATTCCGGTCCTGGAGGGCCGAAACACTTCTGTTTTTTATTTCTACCTGGTAGTTAATTGCACTCACCTGGTGTCCCAGGTCTGAATTAGCCCCTGATTAGAAGGAGAGGATGAAAAACAGAGGTGTTTCGGCCCTCCAGGACCGGAATTGAAGAACCCTGCTCTATTACATCATCCAAGGGGCCCTAGCTAGTACTTTCTGCTCCAGCACTTCTGTTGAAAATGTTTTGCTCCGCCCAACTTTCAAAAGCCAATCAAATTAGTTATGCAGCCCATAGTGCAGATCTGACCTGGGAACTGCCCATGCAGTAAGTAAAACTGCTAGACGGAATAGTTTCCGACCCTACATTTGTTTACTGCTGCGCTGGGGTCGGTCAGGCTTCCTGTTTAGGTTAAGACACCGCGGAGCCTGCACGATATATGGCTCGGAAAACGTACCTCAAACCAGGGATGAGAAAATGCGTTACACTTCGAATTGTCCCATTATCCCAACTGTTACACCGAGAAAAATGCCAGTTTTTCTGTAAAACTGCTGTTTTCGTCCTAATGCTAGCTAGCAGTAGCCACATCAGCCATTATGGAATGGCACGACGTGTTGAACATAGGACTGACCCCATTTAGTCGACTGGTCGATTGTTTGGTCGATAGGCTATTGGTCGACCGAGATTTCTAAAATAAAAAAAATCATGGTATACAAGACACCTATCTGATTCGCACCTGTCTGAGTGTACTGATCCATTGTGGAGGCCGTTGAGATGGCACAAGCCATCAGTGTAAGACGGGCTACTAAAATTGTATATGGTTATATTATGTAAGAACAATGGTGCAACACAAATAATTTATTTTATAACATTTAACATTTTAGTCATTTAGCAGATGCTCTTATCCAGAGCGACTTACAGTTAGTGAGTGCATACCTTTTTTCATACTGGTCCCCCATGGGAATCAAACCCACAACCCTGGCGTTGCAAGCGCCATGCTCTACCAACTGAGCTACATGGGACTAACAAATGCGCTTTCTCCCGCGTTGGATAGTAGTCACTGTCCTCGGTTCTGAAACACATCAGTCCTCTGTTGAATTGGCGCCTTTAACTAGACCATGTTGCTATGTGCATAATAGCAAAGGTAACCAGCATATTCGTGTTGAGAACAATGCTGCGTAGGCAGCAGCAGAGTTGGGAGACGAGAAAACATCCTTTGCCTTAATTGTCTAAGAAAAATGAGGAGAGAGGAAACCCCAACTTAATTAGGTCTATAATCAATAGCCTAACTGTTAAATGTGCCTGGCTTTATAAATCATCCATTTATATCTACAGAAATAAGACAGATCCTGCTTCTGTTGCCTATTTGAGTGTTTGGTTGATAGCCTACTGATTCCGTGAGCACCAAGCCTCACAACAATTTCACAAATTCTGCTGTTTTTCATCTTTGCTATGCTGTAATAAAGGCTTTACACTTTTTTTTCGTTAGACCAGCTTCTCTGGTATTACTTATAATTTATTTAGTGTTGTTTACATTGTTCCAAATTGTCTGATTTTTTTTCTTTATGATGATAATAATAACCCTCCTTTTTCCTTGATCTCCTTCTTATTGTTATTATTACTATTATTATTATTATGATCCTCATTATGTTAATAAGTAATGTAATTATCATTAGTAGGCTTAGTATAGCAGCCTTGTATAACCACCATCGAGCTGTAGGCCTAAGAGTGCATCCTGTTTAGTCTTAATACCGTAACTTACTTAGGCCTATATTTCAATACTTATGTAGGCTACAGCATCAATCAATAATTTATTAGTTAATGTCATCATACAGCATACGAGTCAATCATGATGTGAAATGCAATCAAGCATTTTAGTTTTAAAGTAAAATAACAAAGCGAACATTGAATAATTAGCGTAAACAATACATAGGCCTAAACCGTTCCATTTCGGAAATTAGATTCACGAATGAGTGAGACTGTTTTTAGTCTTTGCTGCAATGAAGGCTTTACAAAAAACAACAAGAAACTGTTACAACAGACTCTATAATTTATTTAGTGTTGTTTATGTTGTTCCAAACGGTCAAAAAAAGTATATTGTAATCTAACAACACCTGTTTGGCACACATAGGCCTAATATGCACGCAGTGCTTGCTCCATACCTTATTTTTCTTGATCTCCAGTATTTTACACAACTAGTCAAATTTATTCCACACGTCTGACTTCCCCTTTACCTCCTGCTCAATCAGCAAAAATTCCATTTTTTACATTTTTACATTCTAGTCATTTAGCAGACGCTCTTATCCAGAGCGACTTACAGTTAGTGAGTGCATACATTTTCATATTCCCCGGCTTTGAGTTTATTTATCACTACCTCTGCACCCATTTTGCTGTCACGTGTTACAGTGTTCAGAGTTTGTTATAACCAATTTATTGATGTGATTATAACACCATTTCTCATCCCTGGATTGAGGTACGTTTTCCAAGCCATATCTCGCTCCGGCTCTGCAGTGTCTTAATCTAAACAGGAAGCCTGTCCAACCCCAGTGCACCTGTATGCAAGAGTAGGGTTGAAATCTATTCTTGCTAGTAAAACGGTCTGTATTTCCTTCTCCAGACTGGTGATGGAATGGACACAGACTTCAGTGGATTCTCTGTGCCTCTTGAGCATTCCTTTGAAGTTGGTGAGTATGTATTGTCTAACTGTGATGTTACGCTATTCTTCAAGGTTCCATTTACCAAATGAAGCAGATGTTGAGGTCACAATCTTGGTGCTCATCATGTGTTGTTATACCATTTCTCTCTTTCAGATGATGTGTCTCGGTTCCGTGTGCGTGGAGCTCTGCAGTTGAGGGGCGGGAGGGAGACCAGTGTGTCCCTCTCCCAGAGCCAGCTATCAGAGGAGGACAGGAACACTCTGAAGGTGGGAGAGGAAGGGAGAGGCAGATGTGGTTTGGAGTTTACTGTCAGCAGTCAGGGTTTTGTTCTGAGTCTGTATCCCTCCTGTCCCTCTGACACAGGAAGTGGCTGCTGTGGATGGTCTGTACAAAATCAGAGTGCCCAGAGTGTCTTTGTCGACTGACAGGCAGACAGAGCGCCAGATGGATGGCTACCTGACGGCGTTTGTCAGAGCGGTATGTGTGTCTCACACTCATAGCAGGCTGAAATTATAAAGACAACACACCTCATTGGCATTTTCTTTTGTAAACATATCTGTTTCTTCTCTGTTTCCCTCAGTGCTCTTTGGTTGAGTCCCACCTCAGCGATGTCATCACCCTCCACACTGATGTCTCTGGCTACCTCATCGGCGTTTCCATAGTGACCATTCCAGGCGCGTGTCGGGGGACAGAGGTGGAAGATGAAGTTGATCTGGAGGCCTTTAACACTACGCTGACCGTCATAGCGCCTACCAATGCACCCCAGTGAGTCCTCAGTCCTCATTGATGTTCTGACCACAGAAATATGATTCTGGCTCTATCAAATCTTCATTTGATTTGATTTTCTAACTCTTTGTGGTCGACTTCAACCTTTCTCTTTCTCTGTCTAACAATATCCTTCATCATCCTCTCCCCCAGGCCGGAGACTGCTCTGTTTATTGAGCGCATGGACATAGAACATGAAAAGAGAGGGAAGCCACAGGAGCAGAAATCCTTCTTTGCCAAATATGTAAGTGTGAATAGACATCTGTGGTTTGTGTCATGCACTGTGGTCGTGCCATGTGTCATTATGACTGTCTATTGGGTCTATCCCTGGGCTCTTCAAGTCTTTAAAACTCTCTGCTCTGGTGTTCAGTCTTGAGCTGCTCTCTTCCGTTATATATACACTGAGTGTACAAAACATTAAGAACACCTGCTCTTTCCATGACATAGACTGACCAGTTGAATCCAGGTGAAAGCTATGATCCCTTATTGATGTCACTTGTTAAATCCACTTCAATCAGTGTAGATGAAGGGGAGGAGACAGGTTAAATAAGGTTTTTAAGCCTTGAGACAATTGAGACATGGATTGGATATGTGTGCCATTCAGAGGGTGAATGGGCAAGACAAAATATTGAAGTGCCTTTGAAAAGGACTATGTAGGTGCCAGGCGCACCGGTTTGTGTGCAACGCTGCTGGGTTTTTTGCTCTCAACAGTTTCCCATGTGTATCAAGAATGTTCCACCACCCAAAGGACATCAACGCTTTCGACATCTTGTAGATAGGGCTGTGGCGGTCATGAAATTTCGTCAGCCAGTGATTGTCAAGCAAATAACTGCAGGTCTCACGGTAATTGACCGTTAATTAACATAAACACATTTAGCATCTCCTGTCTTCCACACATAGCCTACAAGCCACCGATGCAGACCTTTGGAACATCTACTTTTTAAAAAGTCTAATAAATCCATGTAATATAGCCTACACATTCACAATAAATCCATTATTTATTTTAGACAGGTCTAAAGAAACATGATATGAAGAAAATGTAGTCTATTTCAGAAGAACAGAATAGCATACTGAGTTGTCCTTATGTTAGGCCCTGATCTGACGATGCCATACGGCTGTGAGCTGCACTAGTTCATTTAGCAGACAAGATTTGCTTAGAATTATTTTATAGTATGAAGAATGAAGAAGTATGAAGAATACAATTGAACATAGCTGAATAAAATAGAAAGGATATTTTCTCCAAACGATTTGAGGGAGTGCGCACATGGGGCAATTCTGTGTTGAGCAGTTAACAAAGAAACAGGTACTCCTATATGCTTAATTTAGAGTTATTTATGTAACTTTAGTTGTGATACAAACGTTGGGCTATATGTTTTGATTTGTAATACATTCTAAGGCTGCATGATGTGACTCTTAATAATGATTTGAAAAAAGTTCCGTTGTGCCCTTGGGCTGAATATAATAATTATAAATCCCTTCTTTCCGGCTGCATGCTCCAAAGCACCTCTCACTCAAATGGCTCTCCGTCACGTGATCACGTCTTTCTCACAGGCTACAAGTGAAGACAGACACATCAGGGATGCAACTGCGTGCGTCCTTATCCAATTGCGTGCGTCCTTATCCAATTCTGAGGCGCATATTGAAGATAATGGAAGAACTGTCCACATTTACTTTTCGTCAGCCAGCAAGATGAGTAGGCCTAACGAACGGCAAAAGCACTAGCCTATATCAATCTACTATACCCCACAGTACAAAAGTTGACCTATTCTGTGCGAGAAATAAATATTCTAAACATAGTCTGGGACAGTTGTGGGATGGGATATATCCCAAATGAATACAACCACTAGTATCAAAAAAGCTTTTTTAAGCAATGAGGCTGACACAACAGATCAGAACGTTTAGCTTAAAATGTTAATGAACTATTAGGCTATTTCTTCTCATTATAAGTGCAGCAATGTGTACATGGCAGTAGGCTATAAGAGTGAATGTTCCATTAGCGGGAAAACACCATTCTCAAAAGTGACCGCAAATGCTATTATGCATGTAATGCTTTTATTATAAAGGTGCATTTTTATGGTGAAAATTATCTTCCCCAAACTTGAAACTCATGTGCTGCGTATGTATGCCAGTTAGGCTCTAAACCCGTTGTAAAGCTTATTTAATATGCTTAATTTTAAGAAGTTATTTGGCCACTTTAGTTGTGATACAAACCTTATCAAAACATATAGGCCTATGGGCTAGACTACATGAGGTGTGCGACTATGATTTTAAAAAGTCGCAAAAAAAGCCGGCCATCATTCACAAGTGATAATATATCGTTCACAAGTTATAGGCTAATATTGTCACCCATCAGACTGTTCTTGATTTAATCTTGTCTTTACATATACTAAATAATATATGTGTGAAATTAGTTTTGATTTAGAATGGACCATTATCATGCACCTGTCAGAACAGGAGCAGGTGGAAAAAAAATACATGTCATCTATGCACTTAAATAGCGAATGGAAGACGCTTTTCCCGTGGTTCATTTTCATGCCAGCCAGGTAGGCTATACTCCTGTTGTAAAGAGAAGAAATGTGCTTAATATTAGGAAAGTAGAGAATAAATATAGTAGGCCTAGCCTATAGAAAGCTGATGGGATCCTCCTCTTTTTAATAGAGGCCATAACTCTGTTTCCTCACGCAGTTGCGTAGCCTATAGAAATGTTGCGCAACATGAGCTCATGGGCTCTCATGAAGTGTTTGATTAGATTTTCGATTACATTTGCATTGATGTCAGAGTGATTAGAGGGACAATAGAATGCTGAGTACCAGGCAGTTAGCAAGTTTGGTAGGCTACTAATGACCATCAGCAGTATCAGAGCTTGGAGAAGCCTAATTACCATGACTAAACGGTCACGTGGAATTTGACTGCCATCATGACTCGTGACCGCCGGTGTGGCGGTAATACGGTCACAGTAACATCCCAACTTGTAGAGTACATGCGCCGATGAATTGAGGCTGTTCTGAGGGCAAAGGGGGGGTGCAACTGAATATTAGGAAGGTGTTCCTAAGTTTGGTATACTCGGTGTCTATCTGCATGTTGTTGTTTGTCTTTTTGTTATGTCCTCTGCCAGTCAGGATATGTCCTGTCCTGAGGGGTATACTACGATTGAAGCTACTCAGGGTTTTCTAAAGCTAGCCAGCTTCAGTTAGGTTCACATTCCAGCTCAGGCTTGTGGTCCTCTGTAGCTCAATTAGTAGAGCATGGCGCTTGTAACGCCAGGGTAGTGGGTTCGATGCCCGGGACCACCCATACGTAAAAATGTATGCTCACATGACTATAAGTCGCTTTGGATAAAAGCATCTGCTAAATGCCATATTATTATTATTATTATTATTATTATTATTATTATCTGTACTATGACGGTGGATATTGGTCGTCCGCCTGCTGCTAACTCTACGTATTTTAACACACAAAGTCGTCTTCCTCAAATGAAGGGGATGATGACGCAATCTTTGCGAGAGGGAGGGAATCTGATTTTGTTGTTCCTCGACTCGCAGCTCAGACACTTCATTCAGGATAAATTGAGTTAGCCCTGAGTTAACCTGAATAGGAGCAGGGTAGTTCTGAAGGATTCGTTGCCATAGAAATGTACCTGGCTAAAAGGTGAGCTGAGCTACTTTCGTGGTACTGGTTATCCCGAGTTGAACTCAGTAGACCAAAGTTACCTCGCTAACTCCTCAAACCTCGTTCATAGTATAGGGCTCTGTGCTGTATTGTTATATGTGCTGTGCTTCCATTGCTGTGTTTGATTTAATCAGTGCTGTTGTCTATGAGTCTGTGTTGCTGGTTGTGACTGTGTCATTTGTTGACTCAGTGCTGTGCTGTGCCGTTTGTTGACTTAGTGCTATGCTGTGCTGTGTTCCAGTGGTATTTGATTCTGGGAGGCGCAATCTTCCTCATGGCCAGCAGTTCGGCACAACCCTCAGCAGGGGGAGCCGAAGAGCAGCAGAGCTGATTCCCACTCAAGTACTGTTCTCACTTTGGCTCGTTCAGCAACTCACTCTGGGCTGTCAGCCTATGTCTGTGCCGCGCTCCGTGTCTCTTCTGCTTCTTGCAAGCCTATGTATATGTGTGTTAATACTGTTCACTGATTTTATTAACTCTAACATTTTTCACTAATCATTTTTCCTGTTTGTTCCTCCTCTCCTGTCCTTGTCATTCAGGGTCAATGCTAATGATCTAGTGCTAATGATGGGGTTTTTTAGTCACCGCAGACCTTAATTAATCCAGGTGTGTCCCATTTGATTAGTAATAAACGGAAGCACTCTGGTAAAATAGGATTGGATAACATACACACCCTTCATTGCTAAACTGGATTAGATTATCACAGTTTAAGTAGCCAAAGTCACCACAGTCATTTTGTGCCTCCTTCTTTTACACACTTGCATTGGAATTGACCCTGAGATGTGTTTCACTTCACTGTTCACCTCACTCTCTCAGCCACTCTCTTTGTCCTTCTCTCGTTTGCTGAGTGAGGTGGACATTGAACGGGATGAAACTGTGGGACTGTTGTGCAGGAGAAGCATCACTAATCACAGCTTGTAGTCTTACAAGATGTTAATCTAACTCAGGGTATCATTTGATGATAACATCAACATCTCTCTCCCTCTCTCCAGTGGATGTACATTGTTCCCCTCGTTCTCTTCCTGATGATGTCAGGAGCTCAGGATCAGTCCGGGGGTGGAGCAGCTAATGGAGGAGGCCGATGATCGCCATGCCAACAAGATTTATGTGGAGCAATTTCTTCTAGTTGTACATAATTATGTAGAGAAATGCACTCGCACACCATTCAACACACTGTTACACATAATTAGACTAATATGGACAGATGAGCTAACCTTGAGAACGTATGTCATGAACTTCATTTTTAGTATTGATGTGATGGGAGAAATAAAGTATTTATTACTACCTGATAACTGTGTCTGTCTGACTATTGTATTGATAGCCACTAGCCAGTATGATGCCACTGGATATGTATTCAAGAGTGGGGTGGGTGGGGACATGCTGGGTAAAGAGAGAAATGGGAGTTGTTTTCAGTCTACTCTACTCCACTAGATGTCCTCTTTCTCTGCCCATCCAGAATGATGCCTTATTGAAGATTTGTTCAACATGAATGCAATTCGATAGAGGATGACAGAAGGGAAATTGTCATTTTCGTGAACATGTCACCATGGACAATATTTGCAGCATTTTTTTTGTGGTCATTTTTAAAAGTACATTGTGTAATAGCTGTAGACAGTAGAGTGTAATAAGGTGTGTTTATTATGTGTTTAGCTATTGCAGTGTCAGAGAACTCCTGTCATTCAGACCACATACCCTGTCCTGCCATTCATCTCTATTTTATTGCATGGCTTGACTGGCACGCATATCCAAGCGGGCACATAAAACCACATCAAAGCAGTCATGCTTCACAGTCCAATAATACAGTGACAGATTAGTGTTGCCAGGACACTATTGAGTCACCAGTTAAGTCCAACCCCTATCCTCAAATTTCTTCTCTGATCTACTGCTCTGTCCCTCTTCCTCCTCGTGAAAATCCTTCTGCTGTCCATCTTCTATTCAATTCTCTGCCTGGCTCTCTCTGGTACAGCCTTTACTCCCATCTCATCTTTGCTGAATTCTAAGCCATAGCTTCACTCTGTCTCTGTGTCTCTACCACCCTCCTCCCTCTGTGTCTCTGTGTCTCTACCACCCTCCTCCCTCTGTGTCTCAGTGTCTCTATCACCCTCCTCCCTCTGTGTCTCTGTGTCTCTATCACCCTCCTCCCTCTGTGTCTCAGTGTCTCTACCACCCTCCTCCCTCTGTGTCTCAGTGTCTCTATCACCCTCCTCCCTCTGTCTCTATCACCCTCCTCCCTCTGTGTCTCTGTGTCTCTACCACCCTCCTCCTTCTGTGTCTCTACCACCCTCCTCCCTCTGTGTCTCTGTGTCTCTACCACCCTCCTCCCTCTGTGTCTCTGTGTCTCTACCACCCTCCTCCCTCTGTGTCTCAGTGTCTCTATCACCCTCCTCCCTCTGTGTCTCTATCACCCTCCTCCCTCTGTGTCTCAGTGTCTCTACCACCCTCCTCCCTCTGTGTCTCAGTGTCTCTATCACCCTCCTCCCTCTGTGTCTCTACCACCCTCCTCCCTCTGTGTCTCTACCACCCTCCTCCCTCTGTGTCTCAGTGTCTCTATCACCCTCCTCCCTCTGTGTCTCTATCACCCTCCTCCCTCTGTGTCTCTGTGTCTCTACCACCCTCCTCCCTCTGTGTCTCTACCACCCTTCTCCCTCTCTTTCTGTCTCTCTACCACTCTTCTCCATCTCTTTCTCTCTACCACTCTTCTCTCTCTCTTTCTGTCTCTCTACCACCCTTCTCCCTCTCGCCCTCTTCTCCCTCTCTGTCTACCCATCTCCCTCTCTGTCTCTACCCTTTTCACTCTGTCTCAGTCTTCCAATCACAGTTCTCCTCTCCCTCATATTTATAAGTATGAGTCAGGCTAGGAGGATTGTAGAATCCCAGCAGTATAGCTTTAGAGACAGAATGTTCTGTAACCCCTGTGTCAACATGGCCACCCCTCGTCAGTCAGTCTCGACGTCCATTTGCCTGTTTTTAGTCTATATCTGCAGCTGTGAGGAATAGCTCCTTATTTTCAGAGGATCAGTGTTGAGCTCCATCGCTTTAGTGCCCTCTGCCCCTCCCCATCAGCAGCTACCACTTTCTCAGAATAACTCACTGGTCCTACAAACACACAGCATTACATTAGGCTCCGCCCTGTAACCTTTCCCCTCAACCCTATCCTTATCCCCATCTCCATGTTCCTCCCATCTCGCTCTGTTAACTTGAGAAAGGAAGTGATGAGGCGACGAGGACAGCTAAGGGAAAGATGAGAGCTTGAATGGAAGAAGGGAGAGAACGACAAAGTCATTTGTTAGTAAAAAGATACACCACTGTGTCAGGTGGGAAGGCAGAATTGGGGGTCAATCCATACATTATCCATACATATTTACATTTACGTCATTTAGCAGACGCTCTTATCCAGAGCGACTTACAGGAGCAATTAGGGTTAAGTGCCTTGCTCAAGGGCACATCGACAGATTTTTCACCTAGTCAGCTCGGGGATTAGAACCAGCGACCTTTCGGTTACTGGCACTACGCTCTTAACCACTAAGCTACCTGCTGCCCATATGACAGTAGAAAACACTCAAGCAACGTGGGGAAAGTTATATCAGAAAAATATTTATCTGATTGGCAGCCCACAGGTACAGGGAGGTATGAAATATTAATATTATAACTGAATGTATGAATATATCTGAATTAATATGATTTTGAATGTTGTACCTGTAACCCACTTCTGAAACAATGACAAACTAAAGAAAAAGTTGGTCACAAAAATGTTTATTGAAGCTCTCCAATCTCTCTCAAACTAACCACCGATGTTTTGTTTTGTTGAATGAAAAATCCATCCTTATTCATAAACGATTCGTAAACACCAGCATGTCCATCAGCATTAGGTAGGTGGTCACTTTTAACTTTCTCCACAAATAGCTCTCATCCAGCAGCCTGGTCTCATAGACCAGATGTAACATAGTAAATGTAAATCCAGGACACTCAAATGAGTATGATATGTTATGTTTGGAATGGTTACATAAGACAGAAGGTTACTTAAGGCAAAAACGAAAGTAGGGTGGTCGGTCGGGCGTATAACGCAAACATCTAGCAATCCAAAGGTTACGTGTTCGATTCTCATCACGGACAACTTTAGCATTTTAGCTAATTTGCAACTTTGCAACTACTTACTACTTTTGAGCTACTTTGCATGTTAGCTAACCCTTCCCCTAACTATAACCTTAAGCCTTTACCCTAACTCCTAACCTTAACTTCAAGCCACCTGGCTAACGTTAGCATTAGTCACCTAGCTAACGTTACCCATAACAAATTGGAATTCGTAACATATCATAAATTTAGAAAATGTGTAACGTATTGTACGAATTGCAATTCATAACATATTGTACGAATTGCAATTTGTAACATATAATACAAATTGTAATTCATAACATATCATACGAAATGGATGATAGACATCCACAAATTAATACATACCATAGGAAACGTAACACATCATACTAATTGGGGTGTGTCGGATTTACTTTAACTATGTTACGTCTACCTCTGAGTCCAGGTTGCATCCAGAGGAGCCTATCAGCACCAGGCCTGATGAATGCCTGTCTACCAGGAAGCAGGGGGAAGATGACACTGGTGCACATGAGAGTTGGAATCTTCAAGAATGGAATCTTATTCGTTTTTTGCTTAGCTTTAAAAAGGGATTTAGGAAAATGCATACATAAGTTCTGTAGCCTGTCAACTATGTGTCTGTCTATCCCTGTTCTCTCCTGTCTGCACAGGCCATACAAACGCTTCACACCGCGTGGCTGCTGCCACTATAATCTGGTGGTCCCTGCGCGCATGACCCACGTGGAGTTCCAGGTCTCCGGCAGCCTCTGGAACTGCCGTTCTGCGGCCAACAAGGCAGAGTTAATCTCAGCCTATGCTACCCACCAGTCCCTCGACTTCTTGGTGCTGACGGAAACATGGATTACCACAGAAAACACTGCTACTCCTACTGCTCTTTCCTCGTCTGACCATGTGTTCTCGCATACCCCAAGAGCATCTGGTCAGCATGGCGGTGGCACAGGAATCCTCATCTCTCCCAAGTGGACATTGTCTCTTTTTTCCCCTGACCCATCTGTCTATCTCCTCATTTGAATTACATGCTGTCACAGTCACTAGCCCATTCAAGCTTAACATCCTTGTCATTTATCGCCCTCCAGGTTCCCTTGGAGAGTTCATCAATGAGCTTGACGCCTTGATAAGTTCCTTTCCTGAGGATGGCTCACCCCTCAAAGTTCTGGGTGACTTTAACCTCCCTACGTCTGCCTTTGACTCATTTCTCTCTGCCTCCTTCTTTCCACTCCTTTCCTCTTTTGACCTCACCCTCTCACCGTCCCCCCCTACTCACAAGGCAGGCAATACGCTTGACCTCATCTTTACTAGATGCTGTTCTTCTACTAATCTCACTGCAACTCCCCTCCAAGTCTCCAACCACTACTTTGTATCCTTTTCTCTCTCGCTCTCCTCCAACACTACTCACTCTGCCCCTACTCAGATGGTAATGTGCCGTCGCAACCTTCGCTCTCTCTCCCGCTACTCTCTCCTCTTCCATCCTATCATCTCTTCCCTCTGCTAAATCCTTCTCCCTCCGATCTCCTGATTCTGCCTCCTCAACCCTCCTCTCCTCCCTTTCTGCATCTTTTGACTCTCTATGTCCCCTATCCTCCCGGCCGGCTCGGTCCTCCCCTCCTGCTCCGTGGCTTGATGACTCATTGTGAGCTCACAGAAGAGGGCTCCGGGCAGCCGAGCGGAAATGGAGGAAAACTAGACTCCCTGCGGACCTGTCATCTTTTCACTCCCTCCTCTCTACATTCTCTTCCTCTGTTGCCGCTGCTAAAGCCACTTTCTACCACTCTAAATTTCAAGCCTCTGCCTCTAACCCTAGGAAGCTCTTTGCCACCTTCTCCTCCCTGCTGAATCCTCCTCCTCCTCCCCCTCCCTCCTCCCTCTCTGTGGATGACTTCGTCAACCATTTTGAAAAGAAGGTTGACGACATCCGATCCTCATTTATTAAGTCAAATGACACCGCTGGTCCTGCTCACACTGCCCTACCATATGCTTTGACTTCTTTCTCCCCTCTCTCTCCAGATGAAATCTTGCGACTTGTGACGGCCGGCCGCCCAACAACTTGCACGCTTGACCCTATCCCCTCCTCTCTTCTCCAGACCATTTCCGGAGACCTTCTCCCTTACCTCACCTCGCTCATCAACTCATCCTTGACCGCTGGCCATGTCCCTTCCGTCTTCAAGAGAGCGAGAGTTGCACCCCTCCTCAAAAAACCTACACTCAATCCCTCCGATGTCAACAACTACAGACCAGTATCCCTTCTTTCTTTTCTCTCCAAAACTCTTGAGCATGCCATCTCTAGCCAACTCTCCTGCTATCTCTCTCAGAATGACCTTCTTGATCCAAACCAGTCAGGTTTCAAGACTGGTCATTCAACTGAGACTGCTCTTCTCTGTGTCACGGAGGCTCTCCGCACTGCTAAAGCTAACTCTCTCTCCTCTGCTCTTATCCTTCTAGACCTATCCGCTGCCTTTGATACTGTGAACCATCAGATCCTCCTCTCCACCCTCTCCGAGTTGGGCATCTCCGGCGCTGCTCACTCTTGGATTGCGTCCTACCTGACAGGTCGCTGCTACCAGGTGGCGTGGCGAGAATCTGTCTCCGCACCACGTGCTCTCACCACTGGTGTCCCCCAGGGCTCAGTTCTAGGCCCTCTCCTATTCTCTCTGTACACCAAGTCACTTGGCTCTGTCATATCCACATGGTCTCTCCTATCATTGCTACGCAGACGACACAGAATTCGTTTTCTCCTTTCCCCCTTCTGATAACCAGGTGGCGAATCGCATCTCTGCATGTCTGGCAGACATATCAGTGTGGATGTCGGATCACCACCTCAAGCTGAACCTCGGCAAGACGGAGCTGCTCTTCCTTCCGGGGAAGGACTGCCCGCTCCATGATCTCGCCATCACGGTTGACAACTCCATTGTGTCCTCCTCCCAGAGTGCAATGAACATTGGCGTGACCCTGGACAACACCCTGTCGTTCTCCGCTAACATCAAAGCGGTGACCCGATCCTGCAGGTTCATGCTCTACAAAATTCGCAGAGTACAACCCTACCTTACACAGAAAGCGGCACAGGTCCCAATCCAGGCACTTGTCATCTCCCGTCTGGATTACTGCAACTCGCTGTTGGCTGGGCTCCCTGCCTGTGCCATTAAACCCCTACAATTTATCCAGAACGCTGCAGCCCGTTTGGTGTTCAACCTTCCCAAGTTCTCTCATGTCACCCCGCTCCTCCGCACACTCCACTGGCTTCCAGTTGAGGCTCGTATCTACTACAAGACCATGGTGCTTGCCTACGGAGCTGTGAGGGGAACGGCACCTCCTTACCTTCAGGCTCTAATCAGACCCTACACCCAAACGAGGGCACTACGTTCATCCACCCCTGGCCTGCTAGCTCCCCTACCTCTAGGGAAGCACAGTTCCCGCTCAGCCCAGTCAAAGTTATTCGCTGCTCTGGCACCCCAATGGTGGAACAAGGTCCCCCACGACGCTAGGACAGTGGAGTCACTGACCACCTTCCGGAGACACTTGAAACCCTACCTCTTTAAGGAATACCTGGAATAGTATAAAGTAATCCTTCTTCCCCCACAATTTTATTATTTTCTTTTAAAGGTGGTTGTCCCACTGGCTATCATAAGTTGAATGCACCAATTTGTAAGTCGCTCTGGATAAGAGCGTCTGCTAAATGATGTAAATGTAAATAAGTCCATACAGTAGTTTCTAGAGGAAACACTGTTTTGATGGATGATCAACTTGGATAATTCTGTTACAGAACATGTCTACCAGCAAAAGTGAGCGGTATATTGATGTTTTATGTGAGGAGTTCAAATGTTTCCTTCCATGTGTGGTGGATATTATAAGATAAGGATTTGCTCGAGTCCAAGTCAAACTAAGATTCTTTATTTTTCTGAGCTCAGGAGAATAACAGAGTTACACAGCGCAGTGCAGACAGTCTGAATTATGAAGCATTGGGTGATGAGCACATATCTTTATAGTTTCTGTTCTTGGGCGGAACTCTCAGTTCCGTTTTTATCTATACAAGGACACAGGTGCAGCTGGTTTGCAACACAGGTTGATACTCCCAAGAACAGGATATTATAATAGGACAGTTTCACACAGTTAGTCACATACTCAGTTTTGGGGACACATACAATAAAAATGTCCCATTACACATGTCCAGCTCGTATGTTTTATCTTGACCACTCACACACACGTTGGGTTCCAAATCTGAAGGCAGTAGTGGGTAATACAGGGTCCCATGGAGATGTGTATATTAACAGCATACAGGCATGTTCATAGCACCAAAGCCTCTCAATATAAGGCTCTACATAGCACTATGGAGTGATGTATGGTGTCAAGGACAGAGAATATATCACAGTCCACAGATAACTAAGCAAGATAAACCAAAATAAATTAGGAAAAGTGAGGATGGCCACATGGGAAAGGGGAAAGGGGGGAAAACAGACAAATCGAAGGATAAGAAATGAAAGGGTAGAGAAGATAGAGGGTGAAGGGTGAAGAGAGCAAGAGAAATTGTACAGACCAAATGGGCTGCCGCCTGCATGCCGGTGGCGCCACATAAATCTCTGGGCTCCCTGTCACTAAGAAACCAACCATGACACCGTGTGTGGACAGGGGCCCCCGGCTTGGGATGTCCTGTGATTACGGAGTATTATGGGGTTTATGTTGCTCTGCCGCAGCAATAGGGGAAATGTTTACCTAGTCTGTACCCCTACTCTGTAAGTACAATGTAGGATACCAAGTCCTATTCCTTTGAGGGCCTATTTAGTGAACTGTTTGTAACTCATGTATACACGGTACACCATGGAGCAGTTTCCCAGACACAGATCAAGCCTTGTCCTGGACTAAAAAGCAAAGTCAATGAGAAACGTAAGAGGAGGAAAGCACCTGGCTTTTCAATCAGCTTGTGACAGGCTCCCAACAGGGCGTCAAAAAAGGGAAAGGATCGCAAGGGCATACAAAGCATTACAGTCCCACATACAATTATGTTTCTAAATCTATAAGGTACAGTATTCATAGTGTGCCATTATTTTAGTCATTTCACCATACCACTATAACATTATCATAACATGTAACAAATGGAATGCAACACTGGCTATCAGATAACTCAGTCAGTGGACATTTACTTGTATGGAATATACCGTGGTGGTATTAGTCTGTATAATAATGATGCAGAGCAACCCTGGGAGTGCTGAAAGGTCTTAGTGTAATACTCTGTAAGTCCACACACTGACAGTATTTAGCTGTGGGTGTTGAATGCTGATGTTTAGTAGCATACCACATACTAAACATATCTGGTCTTCTGGAGGCCAGCGCTAAGCGGGCACTTACACTTCATTAAAATGCCTCTTCTAATAGCTAGATGTCTCCAAACACAGTGACCCAATGAAACACTGTGTCCTGACAGGAAGTTATTTTGATACAGAAACAGAGACTTGTGGATGAGGGGAAATCCTCCTGTTTGAAATGATGTAGAGATAGGAGGTAGCAGGTAGCAGGTCAGGTGCACCTGCCCAGTCAGTGTCTGAGGATGGCTTTTCACATCACAAGCTAGAACATTTCAACACAAGCCCGCAGACCAAGAACCATACAGTATCTGCAAGGGCAATGTAATCGTCATTCAATAGCTCTGCACTTAGTTCCACACTACACACACACACAGCTCCACACTACACAGCCACTAACACTGCATAAATAAATTCACACTGTGGACTGTTTTTGTCATAGGGTCAATGGATTTTGTTCAAAGTCCTTTTGGGATCGACGTCCCTCGCATCTCACGTCAAAGTTCATTGGCTAAGCGGTCAAAGGCAAAGAATGCACGGTTTCCATGGTTACATAACATAATACGCATCCTGTCTCTCTCTCCACTAAACGTTTTAGATTGGAGAATCTCATATATGGTGCCTTTACATTCTGCTGCCCCTGAGTGTCAGCGTGTAAATGTGATACACGTTTGTACAGTATGTACAGTGAGGGAAAAAAGTATTTGATCCCCTGCTGATTTTGTACGTTTGCCCACTGACAAAGAAATGATCAGTACCTTTTAATGGTAGGTTTATTTGAACAGTGAGAGACAGAATAACAACAAAAAAATCCAGAAAAACGCATGTCAAAAATGTTATAAATTGATTTGCATTTTAATGAGGGAAATAAGTATTTGACCCCCTCTCAATCAGAAAGATTTCTGGCTCCCAGGTGTCTTTTATACAGGTAACGAGTTGAGATTAGGAGCACACTCTTAAAGGGAGGGCTCCTAATGTCAGCTTGTTACCTGTATAAAAGACACCTGTCCACAGAAGCAATCAATCAATCAGATTCCAAACTCTCCACCGTGGCCAAGACCAAAGAGCTCTCCAAGGATGTCAGGGACAAGATTGTAGACCTACACAAGGCTGGAATGGGCTACAAGACCATCGCCAAGCAGCTTGGTGAGAAGGTGACAACAGCTGGTGCGATTATTCGCAAATGGAAGAAACACAAAATAACTGTCAATCTCCCTCGGCCTGGGGCTCCATGCAAGAGCTCACCTCGTGGAGTTGCAATGATCATGAGAACGGTGAGGAATCAGCCCATAACTACATGGGAGGATCTTGTCAATGATCTCAAGGCAGCTGGGACCATAGTCACCAAGAAAACCATTGGTAACACACTACGCCGTGAAGGACTGAAATCCTGCAGCGCCCGCAAGGTCCCCCTGCTCAAGAAAGCACATATACAGGGCCGTCTGAAGTTTGCCAATGAACATCTGAATGATTCAGAGGAGAACTGGGTGAAAGTGTTGTGGTCAGATGAGACCAAAATGGAGCTCTTTGGCATCAACTCAACTCGCCGTGTTTGGAGGAGGAGGAATGCTGCCTATAACCCCAAGAACACCATCACCACCGTCAAACATGGAGGTGGAAACATTATGCTTTGGGGGTGTTTTTGGACAGGACAACTTCCAGAACCTATACAGAACCTCCTTCCCTCAGCCAGGGCATTGAAAATGGGTCGTGGATGGGTATTCCAGCATGACAATGACCCAAAACACACGGCCAAAGCAATAAAGGAGTGACTCAAGAAGAAGCACATTAAGGTCCTGGAGTGGCCTAGCCAACAAGGGTTTTGCCACCAAGTACGAAGTCATGTTTTGCAGAGGGGTCAAATATTTATTTCCCTCATTACAATGCAAATCAATTCATAACATTTTTGACATGCGTTTTTCTGGATTTTTTTGTTGTTATTCTGTCTCTCACTGTTCAAATAAACCTACCATTAAAATTATAGACTGATCATGTCTTTGTCAGTGGGCAAACGTACAAAATCAGCAGGGGATCAAATACTTTTTTCCCTCACTGTATGTAAAAGGAGGATAGTGTTTGTGACATACTGTACAGTATGTATGTTAAAGAGTATAGTGTTTGTGACATACTGTACAGTATGTATGTAAAAGGAGTATAGTGTTTATGACATACTGTACAGTATGTATGTAAAAGGAGTATAGTGTTTATGACATACTGTACAGTATGTATGTAAAAGGAGTATAGTGTTTATGACATACTGTACAGTATGTGTTTGCTTGTGTCCATTTTTGTGCTCTAGAAAGGTTCACTAGAGTTGCAGAAGTTTCAGATGACAGGACCAACCCTTTCGGTAACCCCTTACATCTAACCAACCCTCACCCAGACACTCCTCCTCTCCCAACCTGGGCACCTCCTGTCCTGACCCCCTCTCTGTTCTCCCTGAGGAAATAAGAGTGTTCATGGAGAGAGGACCAGCCACTATCTCTGCTGAAGACCATAGGGTACCATGCCATTGCCAAACTACGCTCCAAGCAGTAACGAAAGCATGCCTGTACCAAAGAAAGCAGGTAAGGGTTCATGATCTTCTCTGTGAGCTTGCATGTATCAATAAATTATGTCATTGAAAGCGGACCAAAACCAAAGCAAATGTAATAATCAGTCAATCAGCATTACATTGATAATACATTTTATTGGCTTTCCCGATTGAGAAATGATAGAAATTACTATTTTTAATGTATATTTCACATTTTCAGAAATTAACATTCATAATTAATATTCCCATTCCCATGAATACATGTTTTACGTTTTGTTGTGTTATAAATGGTTTTGCTTTATCATACACCAGGCAAATAATTAATAATTTAGGATTTTTGTTACGTTATTGACATTGTATTGTTATGTCCCAAATGATTAATCGTAGTTTGCCAGTAACTCAACTAAATAATAAAGGGGAAATAATTGCATTACTATTGAGTAAAAAATGTTAGAATACTTTTGAGATGACACTGTACACTAGTGAAACTATGATTATTGCGGCTGGTGTATTTCTGAACATCAAGTTAATCAAGTTACTATGCCTTCCTCGCACTAAAAACAACATCCAAATATGGAGTAAGTCCAGTGCCGTACTGTGTAATGTTGTTAGTGTTGTTTTTCCTGACAACCGCTCTTCTGAGCCCCAGGATTAAGAAACAAGTCATTGTTTTAAATCAACAAAGGAACCGACCGCCATTTCACTGTGTTGTACTGGAACACACGTTTTAGCACTGGTGTATGCATGGTGGAGTCTATATGTAGACTATGGGGCATGGTGGAGTCTATATGTAGACTATGGGGCATGGTGGAGTCTATATGTAGACTATGGGACATGGTGGAGTCTATATGTAGACTATGGGACATGGTGGAGTCTATATGTAGACTATGGGGCATGGTGGAGTCTATATGTAGACTATGGGGCATGGTGGAGTCTATATGTAGACTATGGGACATGGTGGAGTCTATATGTAGACTATGGGGCATGGTGGAGTCTATATGTAGACTATGGGGCATGGTGGAGTCTATATGTAGACTATGGGACATGGTGGAGTCTATATGTAGACTATGGGGCATGGTGGAGTCTATATGTAGACTATGGGGCATGGTGGAGTCTATATGTACACTATGGGGCATGGTGGAGTCTATATGTAGACTATGGGGCATGGTGGAGTCTATATGTAGACTATGGGGCATGGTGGAGTCTATATGTAGACTATGGGGCATGGTGGAGTCTATATGTAGACTATGGGACATGGTGGAGTCTATATGTAGACTATGGGACATGGTGGAGTCTATATAAGAGTGTCAGGTTGTGAAATACCTGCTTGTTCAGTTACGGTTAAGCTACTGGGAATATTAAGTGTTAACTACTGTTTTGGCATTTGGACTTTATTATATTTAAGGCTAGCTAAGGAGAGAGAGACAGACAAAAAGATACAGACAGAGAGAGAGAGACAGACAGGCAGACAGATAGACAGTGCTCATCACTGGGTATTTTATTATGAATTTATGATGTCGATAACATGTTGTTTATTGGCTACCAATTACAAGCTGTATCATGTTCCTTTGACAGGCCCACTTTTCCAAGTACCTCTCTCTGCCTGTCTTGCTGCCAAATCTCTCCCTCATCTCATCAATCAGCTCATCAAACTGTTTTCCCCTCTTCTGACATCGCCTCTCCAGACCACAATGTTCCCACTGGATCAAATCCATTCTTTCAGCAGTCAGCTCTCACACAGCCTCACTGGCCCGTTGGCCACCTCATCTCTGTCTATCACTTTACTCCATGAAACTAACCTCTCTCGATGCTGCAAATGATCCCGTCCACCCTTTCTATATTGCTATATTCCTCCTCCTCTTACTCTGTGCTTCTCCATTTATCCCTCTGTCCGTCCAACCCTGCTATGGATCCTTCACATTTATCCAGCCCTAGCCCAGTGTGCCCTCAATGTCCCATCACTCCCTTCTCACTCCCCATCACTGCCATCCTTTGGCTCCCATAGTAATGAAGTGTGAAGTCATGGACAGTAACTCAAGTACCTGGCTGTGAAACACAAAGTTTTATTTATGGCTGTTTGATTCTGTGAAAATCCGACCTCTGAGGTTCGTATTGCCAGATTCAAATTTAGACAGTTGCATTGCTTTTCATGACAATGTACAGCTAAACATCGATTATTTCAAAGTCAATTGGAGCTAGGTCTTCACGGGTCCGGGTGGACCCGATATACCCGAGCCCGATCGGGTTCGGGTCTGAAATTCTAACTTGTCCCTCGGGTCCGGGTCTGGTCCTGTTTGATTGGACCCAGCCATGGCTCTGCATAGCCTATAGCATATTTATTTTATGCTAATAAGGTGAATTTATTGACTTATAGAATGCCTAGCCAACATATACTGTAAAGACCTATTTGTTAACCAGAAGAGCTACTTGGCTGATAAACATACTTTTTTTGTCACTCGAGTCTGGTCTAGATTCGGACCAGTTAGGGTACGGGTTGGGTCTAGGTCGAGTTGTCCTCGGGTCCATTCGGGTTCGGGTCTGATTGTCCTCGGGTCCTGGTCCAACTTTTTAGACCCGTGAAGACCTCTAATTGGAGCCCATCACATTTCATCTCATGTTGACATCGTCCCAATGACTTTCTCTCTTGTTCTTTTTCTTCTAGAATGCTGTCATGTATCCTCCTGTTTGTTTGTACATCTGTCTGTCCATGCTTATTTCCATCCATCTCCATTTCATCATCGGCATGGATCACAGCGAGGGTTTTTTACACACTTCATAACGGAGGGCAGAGGGATGGATCTGAGCTTTGGCCAGCTCCCTTCACCTCTCTCTGTCGCATCTCGTGATCTCCCTATCAGTGGAGATCCCGCTGTTCCCGAACCCGATCCGGGCAGAGAGCTTCATCTCATCCAGGGGGGTCGCGCAGACCACCGACGAGCACGTCCAACATAAGCAGCTTCTTTTCTACCATGTCAGAGGGGTCATCGTCCTGGCCTCTGAAAGGCATCTACAGATGTCCTCAACACGGCCGACTGGCCTTCCTCCAATTACCAGGGAGGAGAAGATGAGTCTACATTTCATTTTCCGATTAACTTCTGTCCATCCGCAGCACACCTATCATGTGTCCTGAATGTCGTTGTTACTGTGAATAAACATCATACTCATCTTCAAAAACATCTCTAGAAATGGACAAATGTTGGTTAAATGGACAAATGTGTTGCTTTTCCAAGATCAGAAGAAATATATTCAAATGCTGTTCCCAATACTGTTGGACTTCCATTCCAATCCTTCCCCTGCCAATTCAATCCTATGATTTCACAATTTGATTGATGGTTCAATGGATTCCAATGCATTTGACTCCTATGTTTGGCCTGAGGTAGCAACCTCATTTTCTGCCACTGTCTCTATGTGCCTGAACATTCATCCACCCATCTTCTCTTTTTTTAAATGTCTTTATTTCTGTGTCAACTCATCAATCTCTCTGAGTATCTGTTTATCCATCTGTCGATCTGTCCGGGGCTTTGTTAGTGACCCCATTAAGAGCAGCAGGGTATCTGGCTGAGCTTATCCTCCACAGAGGAGCCAGAGCCCCCTCATATCCCTCACCCCTGCCGGGCCCCGGCCCCATTCATAATAACCAGCCAGGGTGATGTCTCACTCCATGGTGACTCTGGATATTTTCTGGATGTCGGAAAGTATTCAGACCCCTTCCCTTTTTGCAAAAAATTCTAAAAACCTGTTTTTGCTTTGTCATTATGGGGTATTGTGTGTAGATTGACGAGGGGGAAAACTGTTTAATCCATTTTAGAATAAGGCTGTAACGTAACAAAATGTGGAAAAGATCAAGGGGTCTGAATACTTTACGAATACACTGTATACTGCCTGTGAAGCATTCTCTTCAAATGAGGATCAGACACTTTCAAATTGCAAGATTGCCTATCAAATGCTCCATCCCATGTTACTTTAGAACAGGGATGGGCAACTTTGATGGGGGTGGAGGCCACAAAAAATCTGAACTCATGTGGGGTCGCGGTTGCTCGCGGGTCTGCGTACCCACATGTGCGTACCCCCACCACCACTACCTTGCGAGCAAAACATTTTAGCAGCCCCCCCCCTTGACAGCGGAGAGGACATTTTTACATTTTAGAGTTAATTTCGTGCAATTCCACACATTTTGCCATGGGGTGTAGAGAAAATGTAGAGGTTTAAAGTTTGCTGCAATTCTAGACATTTTGCCATGGGGTTGGAGAGAGGATTTAGCAATTTTATAACACATTTCATGCAATTGTACTCATTTTTCCATAGGGTGGAGAGAAATGTTTGCAGGTTTTATGATATCTGAGTGAGACTGACTAACAAAATCACTGACTAACAAAATCAATGGGGGCCCCACGGCCGATAATTCGACCATGATTACTAAGTTTAGATAGCTGGCCACTAGACTAATTTGCCAATATACAAATGTTATGCTGACATGGGCTAATTAAGCGACTATCAGTGACTGACATAACAAGGGAAAAACTGCTTATGCACAACCAAATTTCGAAATTGCACCTTGTGTATTCTACTATTCTAACTTGCAACAGTAAGACTTATTTTAAAAATTTGGGGGGCCGCCAGTTGCCCATCCCTGCTTTAAAATGTATATTTCTCCCTCTTAAATCTCTCTACCCTCGCAATGATTCTCCTGAGTCCCTTGATGACACCCTCCATCAATGTCTTACTTTTGCCATCTACTAACTATCCCTGGCTATCCTATTAGCTGACTCTTGCTATTTCTCTCTGTGTCCCTCCCTCTCCCATCCCTCTGTCCCTATAAGGGAGGATTCCGGGAGAGTATGGAGAGGGATGACGGATGAAGTGACCTGTCATCAACCTCGTTACTCCCTACTGCCCATGTCCTAACTCCCGAGATCAGATGACCTTCTCCCTTCCTCTCTTGCCAAACCTTTCCTGATCTTTACTTCTACTTGTTGTTCAGTACAGTACACATTATATTAATTCCTTCTGTCAAAGTCATTTGAATCTCTTTTGGGCAGTGTGCAGCTGTTCAGTCTTTCAGGATACATACAGTGGCGTATCCAGGGTACCCCCCATTTAAATCTGATTGGCCACTCCATTTTATGAGTTTGTTTCTTTTATTGTTAACATTGTTGGGGAAGACTGGCTTCCCTTGGCATCCATGAATACACGTCACTTTGTAGGCTGAAGGTCATTACACTTATGGTGTTTGTAATAGATGTCCCTATTACCTGGTGCACAGTGCACTGTTCGGATGCTGGACTTATTTTGGAGTAGATGAACGTGCGCAGGTAACCTACTTAATTAACTTTTTGAAGTGATTTTTTGGACAATCAGATGAAAACATTATGACTGGTTGTGTTCATGACACATTCATTGGTAATACATTTTTACAGTTAAACCACGTCTTTACTATAAAGCCCTGAAAACAAATTCACGTGGCGGTCCAGTTAAAGAAATAGAAATCCCTGAATGTCAAGGTATAATTCACACTCTGGATGGCACTTACAAGTGAATGTACTGCTGTATGCTACATAGCCATGGGAAGTAGGGGTGCTGCAACATAATGGACCTTGACACCGGTGTAATGTATATTTAGAATGTTCATTTTCATCTCGTAATGCCATATATTAGTTTATGCTTTTAAGTCACAAACATGGAAGCTTGATTGGAAAGACCAGTGAGTCAGAGTTCAGCCAACCACGATGGGAAGTTGTTGAAAGACATCATAACCTCTACAGTAACGTGGCAGCTTCTTTGGCACACATGCTTCACGCAAGGAAGGCAGTGATGTTCTCAGCCTTATTCTTACCTTGCTCATCCTCCCAGTTTCTCTTGGCCTCTGCCGATGTGGTAACAAGCTCACATTATTCCTCATGGTCATCATCCTGTCGGCTGCCTCTCTACGACTGGGAAGACAAGTCGTGAAAGCTGGAGAGTTAAGTTTCCCTCAGACGGGTACCAGCACGGACTGTCCTGAGCAAAAGAGCCGGGTTAAAAGGACAGACTGGCCAATCCTTCCAGCGATGTGTTGGCAGGGCCGGCGTAATCAATGACCAGTTCACCACTCCATTGGTGTTAACGAAGGGCCTGGCTTCCTGCAATGGTGCAGACTGTCAGGAAGAACCATTAAGACATATCACTCACGCTCTCTGCTATCCCCTCCATCACTGAAAGCTTGCTATCCAGTGACATCCTCAAACACGCATGTGGGGCATTTGAGAGCACGTTGGCATCCCAATGGATGTAGAAAAGAAATGGAAACGCTCACTCTGTATCTAGTTCTCACGTGGGCGGGTGTGTAGGGGTACACGTGCATACCGGTATCCTATGTGTGCAGGTGTGTGTCATGTAAAGGAGAAAATACCCATATCAGTACCTCCAGGATTCTGCAATTCTGCATATTATGAGAGGGGTTGCAAATTTGACCAATCACCACACTATTACTGTATAAAATAGTAAAATAACAACAATATTACCGCATACAACTGTTCAATGACTGCACTACAAAAAAAATCAAGCAATTTTGCTTGCAAATATCACTAAACGCCCTGAAACCTGGAGGGTCTGCCATATATGAGATGGCTTGTCTTGTCCAGGGATCCCCAGCTCCAGAGCAATGACGCAGTCTGATAGGTGAGAATGAGAGATGAGATGAAAGGAGGGAGATGGATGACCCTTTGAAAATCAACAGTAATTTGAGCTAATGTCGCCCATAGACTAAAGGAGACTGACGGACGGTGACAGTCCGAGTGGAAACGGGACAGCAATAGCACCCAGTTTTCTGAGAAAGTGGGATGAAAAATGAATGGACATGAGGGAGAACCAGAGATTAAACAACAGCCAGAGTACTGCAGCAGCAGAGACAAACATGCCATCAGTGGCGTGAAATAACGTCCATCAGACACAACGTGTAGTCTTATAAACGGCCTGACCCCTGGTGTCAGTGGCTGTGATGTGTGTCCTTAGCGGATGTAAGTTTAGTCATGGCATGTCTTTAAGCCGTAACCCAAACCTGGGCTGGTATGGGTAAACTACATTAATCAGTGCTAAGAGAAAAGACTCAGAATAGCACACACACTCCACGGTGATATACGGCATAAAGGCAAGTAGTGAGAGGGTGGGGGGGTGAAGGGAGAGAGTGACAGGAGCAGGGAGGTAGAGGCAAGGAGAGGAGAGATGATGAGAAGGAAGGGAGAGAAGGAATCATGGACAGTAACTGCAACTAGCACAAATTCTACAAATGCACAGTGAATAAATAGATAACAACCATCTGACACAAGATAATGTTCTATCTGGGAAAAATCGAAAAGATAACATTTATTTTTGCCTCTTTTCTGTAGGAAGAAAATCCCAGGCCGCTCCTGCAGGTATGATTTCTGTAATATTGCATGTATTACTACTGAAAAGCCTGACTAACAATGGCATCCCAGGAATTACATTAGACCGGTGGTGTAATTCAAACTGGATTATCTCATCAGTATACCGTTAATGGATTTCACACTTTTCTCTCTCTCTCCTCATCACAGAGGCGCCGCCGGTGTACGAGCCCAATATTCATGATCCCACCACCAGGGCTGACCACATGAAATGTAAGGCCATGTAATTGGCTCTTTATCAGTTTGGGCCTCACTCTATGTAATGCATTTGATGCTAAATCCTGCTTGCCCACAGCCTATACAATGTTGAAATGCACAATTATGACCTGGCTGACAGTATATCCGCTTTACACACAAGAGATTGTACATATCTCAATATCACAGTACTCATCTGATCTTATCTGTTCTCTGACCCTTTCATCTCATCCATATTCATCCTACCATTCAACTCAATCCTCTCTCTTTACCTCATCGTTTCTCTTCCCTCTTTCTCTTCCTCTTTCTCCCCTCAGACTGGATCCCCCTCTCCCTGGATGACAAAACGGCCCAGAAGCTGCTGTGGATATCCGAGAGCAACCTCAAGGTGTCGCGTATGTCAGAGGAGGTGTGTCCATACCCCATGAGACCGGAGAGATTTGAGCATTCACCACAGGTTGGTCTGCCATCCTCAGTTACAGGGCACACATCATAGTGCCATTGTGTAACTAAATTGTGCCTAAATTTTTGTCTGCTAAATGACCAATTTATTTATTATTTATATTTTTGGACATGCCATCAGTGCATGCCTGCCTCTAAGACATCTCTATCTTCCCTTTCCACTATCCGCCCTCTACTCTGTGCAGGTGCTGTGTAAGGAAGGGCTGTTGGGGCAGAGAGGGTACTGGGAGGTGGACTATGACGGCTGGGTGGTGATTGGGGCAGTGTACGAGAGCATGGGCCGGAAGGACGGGCCATGTGGGCTGGGGGAGAATGAGAGCTCATGGGGTGCGGGCTGGGCTGGCTCCTGCTACCACGTCTGGCACAATGGTGAGAATGTGGAGGTCGAGCTCCCTTTGTGCAACACCATGAGCATATACCTGGACCAGCCCGCTGGCATCATCAAGTTCTTCATTGTGGAAGGAGAAGGGGAGGCGGAGAAGGAGGTGCGACTGATACACAAGTTCAAAACTAACCTCAAAGAGAAGATTCTGCCTTGTTTCTGGGTTGGCAGTAAATCCTTCTGTTGGATCCGGAAGAAAGAGGGACAGTAACAGGAAGGGTGTAGGAAAGGAGAGATGGAGAGATTGAGAGGGGGATGGAATAACAGGTCAGGGAAGGAGTAAGAGAGGGAGGTACAGTGGGGAAAAAAATGTATTTAGTCAGCCACCAATTGTGCAAGTTCTCCCACTTAAAAAGATGAGAGAGGCCTGTAATTTTCATCATAGGTACACGTCAACTATGACTGACAAAATGAGAAAAAAAAATCCAGAAAATCACATTGTAGGATTTTTAATGAATTTATTTGCAAATTATGGTGGAAAATAAGTATTTGGTCAATAACAAAAGTTTCTCAATACTTTGTTATATACCCTTTGTTGGCAATGACACAGGTCAAACATTTTCTGTAAGTCTTCACAAGGTTTTCACACACTGTTGCTGGTATTTTGGCCCATTCCTCCATGCAGATCTCCTCTAGAGCAGTGATGTTTTGGGGCTGTCGCTGGGCAACACGGACTTTCAACTCCCTCCAAAGATTTTCTATGGGGTTGAGATCTGGAGACTGGCTAGGCCACTCCAGGACCTTGAAATGCTTCTTATGAAGCCACTCCTTTGTTGCCCGGGCGGTGTGTTTGGGATCATTGTCATTCTGAAAGACCCAGCCACGTTTCATCTTCAATGCCCTTGCTGATGGAAGGAGGTTTTCACTCAAAATCTCACGATACATGGCTCCATTCATTCTTTCCTTTACACGGATCAGTCGTCCTGGTCCCTTTGCAGAAAAACAGCCCCAAAGCATGATGTTTTTACCCCCATGCTTCACAGTAGGTATGGTGTTCTTTGGATGCAACTCAGCATTCTTTGTCCTCCAAACACGACGAGTTGAGTTTTTACCAAAAAGTTCTATTTTGGTTTCATCTGACCATATGACATTCTTCCAATCCTCTTCTGGATCATCCAAATGCACTCTAGCAAACTTCAGACGGGCCTGGACATGTACTGGCTTAAGCAGGGGGACACGTCTGGCACTGCAGGATTTGAGTCCCTGGCGGCGTAGTATGTTACTGATGGTAGGCTTTGTTACTTTGGTCCCAGCTCTCTGCAGGTCATTCACTAGGTCCCCCTGTGTGGTTCTGGGATTTTTGCTGACTGTTCTTGTGATCATTTTGACCCCACGGGGTGAGATCTTGCGTGGAGCCCCAGATCGAGGGAGATTATCAGTGGTCTTGTATGTCTTCCATTTCCTAATAATTGCTCCCACAGTTGATTTCTTCAAACCAAGCTGCTTACCTATTGCAGATTCAGTCTTCCCAGCCTGGTGCAGGTCTACAATTGTGTTTCTGGTGTACTTTGACAGCTCTTTGGTCTTGGCCATAGTGGAGTTTGGAGTGTGACTGTTTGAGGTTGTGGACAGGTGTCTTTTATACTGATAACAAGTTCAAACAGGTGCCATTAATACAGGTAACGAGTGGAGGACAGAGGAGCCTCTTAAAGAAGAAGTTACAGGTCTGTGAGAGCCAGAAATCTTGCTTGTTTGTAGGTGACCAAATACTTATTTTCCACCATAATTTGCAAATAAATTCATTAAAAATCCTACAATGTGATTTTCTGGATTTCTTTTTCTCAATTTGTCTGTCATAGTTGACGTGTACCTATGATGAAAATTTCAGGCCTCTCTCATCTTTTTAAGTGGGAGAACTTGCACAATTGGTGGCTGACTAAATACTTTTTTCCCCCACTGTATAGTGAACAGAAGAGACGATACGTTTCTAATATTTGGAGAACAAGCACTGGTGTGAGAATGCAGAATTGAAGCAGAGAATAACGGAATCTTCACAACATGAAATAATTTGTAATCTGTAATAGATTCACATCATGTCTATGGTTTTAAGTGTTGCTGTTATCTCTCTGTTGCATGAGGACAACTTATGTATGAATTACTAGGTTATATTATGATAATTTTTAGAATGACAACTGTATTGAGTATTACTATTTATTAGTACTGTGACTCCTTTCTGTTACAGCACTAATTAGTTAGTGTTAGAGTAGGGTGTGTAGCTTGAATCATTTTATATCGGATTTAACAGTGTTCATGTATGAATGTGATGAATAACTACAACTGTGTAACAATAAAGTTCAACTATTTACACTGAACAAAAATACAAAAACGCAACATGCAACAATTTCAACAATTTTACTGAGTTACAGTTCATATAAGGAAATCAGTCAATTGAAATAAATTCATTAGGCCCTAATCTATGGATTTCACATGACTGGGAATACAGATATGAATCTGTTGGTCACAGATATCTTTTTTTTTTTAAGTAGGGGTGTGGATCAGAAAACCAGTCAGTATCTGGTGTGACCACCATTTGCCTCATGCAGCGCAACACATCTCCTTCGCATAGAGTTGATCAGGCTGTTGATTGTGGCCTGTGGAATGTTGTCCCACTCCTCTTCAATGGCTGTGCAAAGTTGCTGGATATTGGCGGGAACTGGAACACGCTGTCATACATGTCGATCCAGAGCATCCCAAACTTGCTCAATGGGTGACATGTCTGGTGAGTATGCAGGCCATGGAAAAACTGGGACATTTTCAGCTTCCAGGAATTGTTTACAGATCCTTGCGACATGGGGCCGTGCATTGTCATGCTGAAACATGAGGTGATGGCGGTGGATTAATGGCACGACAATGGGCCTCAGGATCTCATCCCGGTATCTCTGTGCATTCAAATTGCCATCGATAAAATGCAATTGTGTTTGTTGTCAGTAGCTTATGCCTGCCCATACAATAACCCTACCGCCACCATGGGGCACTCTGTTCACAAAGTTGACATCAGCTCGCCCACACGACACCATACACATGGTTTGCAATCTGCCCGTTATAGTTGAAACCGGGATTAATCCATGAAGAGAATACTTCTCCAGCGTGCCAGCGGCCATTGAAGGTTAGCATTTGCCCACTTTAGTTGATTACGACGCTGAACTGCAGTCAGGTCAAGACCCTGGTGAGAACGACGAGCACGCAGATTAGCTTCCCTGAGATGGTTTCTGACAGAAATTCTTCGGTTGTGCAAACCCACATTTTCATCTGCTGTTCGGGTATCTGGTCTCAGACGATCCCGCAGGTGGAGAAGCCGGATATGGAGGTCATGGGCTGGCGTGGTTACACGTGGTCTGCAGTTGTGAGGCCGGTTGGACGTACTGCCAAATTCTCTAAAACGACATTGGAGGCGGCTTATAGTAAAGAAATGTCTGGCATTCAATTGTCTGGCAACAGCTCTGGTGGACATTCCTGCAGTCAGCATGCCAATTGCACGCTCCCTCAAAACTTGAGACAGTTGTGGCATCTGTGGCATTGTGTTGTATGACAAAACTACATTTTAGAGTGGCCTTTTATTGTCCCCAGCACAAGGTGCACCTGTGTAATGATATTGTTGTTTAATCAGCTTTTTGATATGTCACACCTGTGGATGGATTATCTTGGCAAAGGATAAATGCTCCCTCAAAAGGGAGCGTATGGAAAATGTCTGGGATATTTTATTTCAGCTCATGAAACATGGGACCAACACTTTACATGTTGCATTTATATTTTTGTTCAGTATCCTTCTTAATCTGATACTGCCATCTATAGGACAGCCATTATACCGCACCCAAATAACATTCAGTGTCAGAAGACTCACATAAAACCAACAGCCTGATTCACTGATGTTGCTCCTTAAGTTTATTTAAACCATTCAGGTAATCAAATTAAACATTTATCTGCTTTTGAAATGTTGGGAGATGGATACATCTCCGTTCGCTTCCACTGCTTTCTTTCGCTCTCCAACTCACTCATTCAAGACATTTGGAGTATATTACTATAATAGTGTCAATATATCTCAGATAGTAACAGTAATCATTCTACCAGTCATTCATTCATTCATTCATTGGCAAGGTAGAAATACAAAAAGGCGTGTTTCATGGAGGCATAGTGCCCTTCACTCACAATTTGAAAAGCTACAGGCGTCATGTTAAAAAGCCCCCTAGAGCCAACCATTTCTAGAAGGGTGACCCATCCTTCACGGTTCTACTTGGAAAAGTCCCACAACGTACAGAGTCAGCGCCTGTGTCAGTTAGAATAATTTCAAATAATGTTAGTGTCCATGTTGGTCAGTACAGTGGGTCACTATGAGCACATTTGAAGTTAAGTTGCGTGTAGTGAGTTGTCTTGTAGTGTTTGTGTATGGGTGTAATGTGTTGAAAATTATCTTAGTGTGTATACCAGCATATGTTATGTCAGTTAATCCTCTTGGTGTACACGGTTGTTACTACCAAATGTTTGGTTAGTGATTAGCTAATACACTGGGGTACTTTTCTGTTGTTAGTATCATTTACTGCCCACCTGCCAGCCAATCAATTAGCTTATTTTCATCCACATACTTTCTCTCACTCCCTCACTTTCTTTGGCTCTCAGTGTTTGAGGGAGAAGTCTCCCGTGTTGAGGCGAGGGCGAGGTAGTCCTCCAAACATTTCTGTTCCGTCGTTGGCTCCTGGGGCCAACAGGGCCTTCATGCTGGCAGCAATATGATCCAGGTCAGCTACGCCAGCCTGCAACACAGAGAGACAGTTAGTGGGTATGTGTGTCAGAATGACTGATTGACTGACAGAAAGTGAGCTGTATGTTGGATGTGTGTTTTTAAATTAAGGTTGACTGACCCGTTCCCCACTGTGGCCTTCTCCCTGGGGGGGTCTGTTGCCCTTGAAGCCCCACACAGGAACAGACACGGGGAGGGAGCGGGCCATGTTCATGGGTTTGGGGTGTCGGGATGAGAACGACTGTCCCATGGCCATGCTGCGCGGGGGAGGAGGACAATCCTCACTTAACGAGCCTGGAGCAGAGAGGAGTCACATTAAGATCCTTAGATCATCATTAAATAATATTACTACACACATACACTCACCATCAGTACTCTCCTCCTCTCCATCGGACTCAAAGAATGGTTCACAGTCACGAGACAGCGAGTCCTCATCCATGGAAAACACTCCTGAAGCAGAGACAGAGATTAATATTTACGAAGCCATTCAGACCCAGAGTTAAAAATTAAGTCCCACAGAGCTCAGTATTCACCTGCAGTCTCATTCAGATTACGGCTCCTTTCGTCCATGTCCTCCTCTTCCTCACACTCTTCCTCCAAGTCCACAATTCCAGGCATGTCTCTCCCTCGTCCAGCCTCCTCTATCATCACAGCCATCTCTCGCTCCCTCTCTCCATTCCCATTCTGCCCAGCAGCTTGGCCAATGACAGCCCCAGAGTGGTAGATTGAAGGGTAGCTCTGCGAATAGAGTGTGGTATTGGGGCTGATGGTTCCCACCCCACCCTCTCCTGTTAGGCCCTGTGGAAGAGAAAAAGCAAAGTTAAGAACTTCCCGATCACACACAGCACTATGAATGACAGCCACATTGAATGGCACAAAATGACTGACACACAGTCAGTCAGTCTACTCACCACCCTGTCAGTGGGCATGTCCACTACCAGCTTAGCTCCTCCGTCTACTGCACTCAGACGTTTATATCTATGCGCCGTTAGCATAGACGTGGAGTGCAGCACCGCAATGTCGTCCATGTAGCGCCGCGAAGACTCAGCCAAAGCCCCCTGACCCCACACGTGATAGGAGAAATCCCACTTCCGGCCTCCGGCAGGCAAGCCACTGCCACTCTCCCTTTTCCTCCCATCTCCCTCCACTACAGATGGCCAGAACTTCTTACAGGCTGTAAGAATAGCCAGGTCGCAGCCTGACTTCTGACAATATCCCTCCGCCGCTGCGAGTAGTGCCAGCCAGCTCTCTTTGTGGTTGTCTGGGATCTCGGGGTCAGATGATTGGGTGATGGAGGCCATGATGGGTAAATAGGCCTGCCAATGACTGTTAGATTTGTTTAATTTATTAGGGCCAGCTTTTATGGAATGTATAAATGCTTTGTAACTGTTTTTATTGGTCAATAGCTAAAAATGTATAGGTTAGTGTAATCAGGCGCCTGTATGACTCAGCCAGCAGTTTGATACTGAATACTATATATTTTTGCTTACAAGTCTTGTGATAAATTGACCTTTTTTCTCACTGGAGTGTAGGCTGTAGTGTTTCTACGTTTTTGTAATCTGCTTTTGGCTAATCTGAGGAAACATTAAGATCTATTTTCTATTGCTGGTTTGGTTGTTAAAGCTAAGAATAAAACGACCCTTAGTTGTTATAAAGCAGGTTTCAGAGGCATAAGGTGATTGTTTGATATTATCAATGTCAGTGTGCCTGAGAGATCTAGGGGAGAGATAAATGAAAATGCTGCTTGTGTTACCTGGAAAAAACAAAATGGACAAATAAAGCTTGATGATGAAAATATCAGTTGCTCTTAAAATAAATAGCTATTGTTATTTTGACATATTGCCTTGTTAGTCATTATAGCAATATTAACTGATGTCACTAGCTAGGCAATACTTAGATGATCACTAAACCAGAATTCAGACAATCGTCTGATAAAATTATGCATGATGAAACTTCATTTAATTGGTTTACACTCAACTCAAGCATAGAATTTGTCAAATTCACATACATACAAATTCACATACATTTCAATTCCATATTAATTTTCTGATGTCAGACTATCTGCCTTGTTGCATGACATGAGTTCATGGTCAATATCTCAGTGGTCAATACCTCAGTGGTCAATACGCATGCATGACAGTTTGAGTACGTTCCAAAATAGACCTATGCTAACCGTGGAAAGACGTTGTCCACCTGTCGTTACGTCTCAGTTCAACGTCTCAGTTCAGCGTCCCCCCCCCCATCCATCCTCCCTCCCACAATCTCGTGCATTCGTTAGCATAACAAAACCTTGTAGTGTGACTGCCTGCTCTAGACTTACCCAGCTCGTTTCTCAATGTCATCCCTGTGATTATTACTGCCAGGAAAGCACATCAATAAAAATGCACGCCATTGGCAATTTGCATGACTGTGGATTGTTTGTGTTTGTTTGCTAACTAACATGCTAGCTTACTGGTCTCCTGTGCACTCTCCTCCCAACACGAACACATTTCACCTCCATTTTCTCAGCTTTGCAGAGACACTGGCACACATACACAAATAAGCAGCAAGATCAGAAGTCAACTTACACATTCAGTTCCTTCTTTCGTCCGTTGCACGCGTTATTCTAGTTCTAACTTTGTTTCTTTATCCCTCTTTGTCGGATTCTTCTTCTAAAAAATTCTCTCCCCTAGACTCCGACGTTGCTGTTTAGAGACGCTAGATCAGACGCACGTTTTACACGTGACTGTATGCAGTGGGCGGGCTCGTACGCGTCTTGTTTTGGACGCCCACTTGGACGAGGCTTGGGGCTGGCTGCATTTAAATAGTATGTCATGGTTTCTTCTACTGGTATAATTTGCTTCATCCTCACTGATCTGACATGATGGAGAGCTTGACAGGTGGAAGCAAATGCTTTTTGTAGGCTTCTCAATCTCTATATTATTTCCACCTAAACTGTCCTCTCATTTTGCAGGAAAAGAGAGGAGAGTAAAACGTTTTAACTGGGATGCAACTTTGAGAAGACCAACAACAACAACCACTTAACGCTTTCACTAGCCTCCCTGTCCCGGTATAAATTCTCTCTGTCCTAACCACTTCTGATTTTTCTGTGTTTTTTTCTGTATTGGTGGCAGCAGCAGGATACTCGCTGTCAGTCATACATTTGTAAAGTCATACATGAAACTGTCATACATGAAACTGATTGTTACGGATACAGGTATCCTGTGTCTTTTTGTGTTTTTCCTCTCCTTCTGCCCTAATCACAGGTGTCCTGTATGTTCCTGATTGGTGGTCGTTGGGGTGTCTGCTGATTGCTAAGGTGGACCAATCAGTGAACATTCCTCTGCATTGCACCACCTGTTTCTGGTTTTTCAATCACACATCCCATTGTTTAAAAGCCGGTCAGTTGTGTTTGTTAGGAGAGACTATTTCCGTATGGATACTGTGGGAAGGGAGGCACAGCCGCGAGCTGCCCAGTGACACAAGCCTACCAGACGCGCTAAACCACTTCTATGCTCGCTTCGAGGCAAGCAACACTGAAGCATGCATGAGAGCACCAGCTGTTCCGGATGACTGTAAGATCACGCTCTCCGTAGCCGATGTGAGTAAGACTTTTAAGCAGGTCAACATTCACAAGGCCGCAGGGCCAGACGGATTACCAGGACGTGTACTCCGAGCATGTGCTGACCAACTGGCAAGTGTCTTCACTGACATTTTCAACATGTCCCTGACTGAGTCTGTAATACCAACATGTTTCAAGCAGACCACCATAGTCCCCGTGCCCAAGGACTCTAAGATAACCTGCCTAAATGACTACCGACCCGTAGCACTGACGTCTGTAGCCATGAAGTGCTTTGAAAGGCTGGTCATGGCTCACATCAACAGCATTATCCCAGAAACCCTAGACCCACTCCAATTTGCATACCGCCCCAACAGATCCACAGATGATGCAATCTCTATTGCACTCCACACTGCCCTTTCCCACCTGGACAAGAGGAACACCTACGTGAGAATGCTATTCATTGATTACAGCTCAGCATTCAACACCATAGTGCCCTCTAAGCTCATCACTAAGCTAAGGATCCTGGGACTAAACACCTCCCTCTGCAACTGGATCCTGGACTTCCTGGACGGGCCGCCCCCAGGTGGTAAGGGTAGGTAACAACACATCTGCCACACTGATCCTCAACACGGGGGCCCCCTCAGGGGTGCGTGCTCAGTCCCCCTCCTGTACTCTCTGTTCACCCATGACTGCATGGCCAGGCACGACTCCAACACCATCATTAAGTTTGCCGACGACACAACAGTGGTAGGCCTGATCACCGACAACGATGAGACAGCCTATAGGGAGGAGGTCAGAGATCTGGCCGTGTGGTGCCAGGACAACAACCTCTCCCTCAACGTGACCAAGACAAAGGAGATGATTGTGGACTACAGGAAAAAAGAGAACTGAGCACGCCCCCATTCTCATCGACGGGGCTGTAGTGGAACAGGTTGAGAGCTTCAAGTTCCTTGGTGTCCACATCACCAACAAACTATCATGGTCCAAACACACCAAGACAGTCGTGAAGAGGGCACGACAAAGCCTATTCCCCCTCAGGAGACTGAAAAGATTTGGCATGGGTCCTCAGATCCTCAAAAAATTCTACAGCTGCACCATCGAGAGCATCCTGACTGGTTGCATCACCGCCTGGTATGGCAACTGCTTGGCCTCCGACCGCAAGGCACTACAGAGGGTAGTGCGTACGGCCCAGTACATCACTGGGGCAAAGCTTCCTGCCATCCAGGACCTCTATACCAGGCGGTGTCAGAGGAAGGCCCTCAAAATTGTCAAAGACTCCAGCCACCCCAGTCATAGACTGTTCTCTCTGCTACCGCACGGCAAGCGGTACCGGAGTGCCAAGTCTAGGTCCAAAAGACTTCTCAACAGCTTTTACCCCCAAGCCATAAGACTCCTGAACAGCTAATCATGGCTACCCGGACTATTTGCACTGCAAACTATTTGCACCCATCATTTTTACGCTGCTGCTACTC
This sequence comes from Coregonus clupeaformis, assembly GCF_020615455.1. Taxonomy (NCBI): domain Eukaryota; kingdom Metazoa; phylum Chordata; class Actinopteri; order Salmoniformes; family Salmonidae; genus Coregonus; species Coregonus clupeaformis. The sequence continues at coordinate 195,993 of NW_025533567.1, read as the reverse complement.
TGTTAATTATTTATGCATAGTCACTTTAACTCTACCCACATGTACATATTACCTCAACTACCTCAACTAGCCGGTGCCCCCGCACATTGACTCTGCAACGGTACCCCCCTGTATATATAGCCTCCCTACTGTCACTTTATTTTACTTCTGCTCTTTTTTTTTTCAACACTTTTTTTGTTGTTGTTTTATTTTTACTTTTTTTTTGTTTAAAATAAATGCACTGTTGGTTAAGGGCTGTAAGTAAGCATTTCACTGTAATGTCTGCACCTGTTGTATTCGGCGCATGTGACCAATAAAATGTGATTTGATTTGGTGTCCTGTGTACTCACTAAGTTGCTGGTTACTCTGTTTGGTAACTTTGTTAGAGACTATTTCCGTATGCGAGTATGGATACTGTGGTGTCCTGTGTTTTGTTTACTCACTAATTTGCTGGTTACTCTGTTTGGTAACTTCATGTGTTTCTGGGAAAAGGGGAATTTAAGCAAGTTGCCCTTGGGCGTACATTACCCGTAGGAAGAAAACTGTCTAAAAACACTAGTTAGACCTGAGCGGACCACCCACTGTATTTTTGTATGATTAGCAGTAGCTTAGCGGTTCTTGAGGCAGGCAAGATCAGTTTAGTTTTTTTTTTACACTATTGTTTCATTTCTTGGGTCCTGCTCAGCCCTTTTTCCCAAACCTTTACCGTGTGTTCAAAAATAAACCTTTTATGTTTGACGGTAGTTTATGGTTGTCGTGTAGTTTTTGTTCTCACTGTTCCATGTCACGCTTCTAATTCGCATGAATTATGTTACGGGTCTCATGTCCATCCACCCTAGACGTTTAAAGCCACGGGGTTCGTAACACTGATAATTACATGAAACCGACAAATATTGCAAGAATAGAGCCCCACAGTGGGGGTGTCATAACAGTAGTATGCCTGATAACCAACAATGAGGAAACAGCCTACAGGGAGGAGGTGAGGGCCCTGGTGGAGTGGTGCCAGAAAGATAACCTCTCCCTTAACGTCAACAAAACGAAACAAACCCACATCCCTGCCGGCCAAACCCTCCCCTACCTTGGACGACGCTGGACCAATTGTGCGCCGCCCAAATAGCCATCAATAGCCAGCCTCCACCCAGTACCCTGCCCTGCACCATAGAGGCTGCTGCCCTATGTACATAGACATGGAATCACTGGTCACTTTAATAATGTTTACATACTTGTTTAACTAATTTCATATGTATATACTGTATTCTAGTCAATGCCACGCCAACATTGCTCGTCCTAATATTTATATATTTCTTAATTCCATAATTTCATTGATGTGTGTATTGTTGTGAATTATTAGATACTACTGCACTGTTGGAGCTAGGAACAAGCATTTTGCTACACCCACAATAACATCTGCTAAATATGTGTATGTGACCAATAACATTTTATTTTATTTGAATACCCATAAAACCTAGTGGTCAAACAGGGAAATGGTTCCAATTGTTTTTCCACCATAAAAATCATGTAAATCTCTCTCGGACAAGGTGACTTATCAATTTATTCGGCTCTATTTACTCTCAGATTCAAAAATGCTAATTAGCATCAAAGTGGACATCATGCAAAACTACAAACCCTTGCAAGCTCCTGCACATCATCTCTAGCTGACACCTTTGCTAACAAGTAGTGTCAATTTAAAACTTGCACAACACAGTTCACAGAATTGTCAATTTAAAGAAATGTAGCCAATTTATTCATTACTACGTTTAGCTTACATTAGATAGTTAATCCAGAGATTCTTACCTTTGCCTCGATGTGGCAGTCTCATCCAGATCATCATATAATTTATAGTTGTGTAGTGGTCCTCTGTAGCTCAGCTGGTAGAGCACGGCACTTGTAACGCCAAGGTAGTGGGTTCGATCCCCGGGACCACCCATACACAAAAATGTATGCACGCATGACTGTAAGTCGCTTTGGATAAAAGTGTCTGTTAAATGGCATATTATTTATTATTATTTATAGTTCTTTATGATAGCCACATTAGCAGCGAATTAGCATTTCATTTTTGGGGAGTAAATACAGGTGAATATATTGATAAAAATCACCTTGTCCTAGAGAGATTTACACGGTTATCAAAACGTCACACCAGGGTAAGCCTACACGAAATACAGCCCTTATTTTAAGTGTTTCTAAAATCCCCTATGGGGAAAATGTATGGTCGAAAAACAATTCGAACCATTTCCCTGTTTGACCGCTAGGCTTTATGGGTATTATGACTCATACTGTGGTACTCTTGCCACATTCAAAACAACTGGGAATTCGGAAAAATACGAGGTCAAATCATGACATCAGTGATCTTCAGGTCGGAAAGTCAGAGCTCTAGAAAGAGGCCTGAGTTGGATTATTTTTCTAATCGATTTTCCAAGTCGGAGCTCGTTTTTTTCGGAGTTCCCAGTTGTTTTGAACGCACTGAAGTCGGAAGTCGGACATTTCCGAGTTCCCGGTTGTTTTGAACGCGGCATCGATAGTCCAATTTAGACGTGTCACCACCTATGATTGGCTGATGTTCCTGACCACCTGACTGACGTATAATGTAGGCGGAAGTCTTCTTCTGACGACATTTGTTTTTGAAAAAAGGCTAGTGGAAGGAAAATGGAGCACAAGACTGAGACTAGTCACAAGGTAAGATCAATGTATTGAAATTGAAGTTTAGATTTACTGTTCGTTTGATTGATTCGGCCTGTATTAAAGGGCCGCCAACTAAATAGACTCGGTTATCACCATTGTACGTTAGCTAGACGTAGCTACAGTAACTAGCTAACGTTATAACAACAAACAACTAGTTTCATAATTATTTCCATAATGGCAGATGAGATTGATATTTGCTGGTGTGATATATGACTTGTTCAATAAATTGGCCATGAGAAATATAATCTTAGCTTTGCTATTTTTATTATTGATGATACATTTCAGATAATATTCAGGATAGTTATGATGGTATATTGTATTTGTATGGCAGCTAACTAGATCTATCAAATTGGGGTCAGTCAGTTTAAGTCCAGTAAGCTATATTCTGAGCTGCAGTAGACACAAATCAAATGTTATTTGTCACATGCACCGAATACAACTGGTGTAGACTTTACAGTGAAACGCTTGCATACGAGCTTCCCAACAATGCAGAGTTTAAAAATAAAATACTAACACAAAGAATAAAATAAAATGCACAGGAATGGAGCTATAGACAGGGAGTACCAGTACAGACACTAGCTGGGAGAAACCCCTGGCAGGCACACAGGTGGAATCACTGTGTGAGTGACTCATAGTGCTCATGTGACTCTATTTTATAGGCTACAGTAAAGTCAGCTAGCACATCCTCTTTGGGATGTCATACGATTGTCATCCCCCACCCTATTCCCACTCTCAGCACTCGTTCACACTTTCTGATTCATTGCACTGGAATCCATTACATTTTGCCATAAGTTTTCACAGCAAATTATATTCTATTAATAGCAAATGTTTTGTCACACAGCTGGTGTTTGAGAAGGAGGGGGTGTACCTCCACACCAATGCTAAGAGGAGCAACCAGGACACCACAATCCCAGGATTCATCCGTATAGTGGAACGGGTAAGTTGGGCTTCTCCCATAGACACCATATTTACAGTAAGCTCCAAAAGTATTGGGACAGTGACACATTTATTGTTGTTTTGGCTCTGTACTCCAGCACTTTGGATTTGAAATGATACAATGACTATTAGGTTAATGTGCAGACTCTGTCAGCTTTATTTTAGGGTATTTTCAACCGTTTATGAGTTACTACTCTTTTTGTACATAGTCTCCCCATTTTAGGGGGCCAAAAGTATTGGGACAAATTAACTTAAAGTAGTCAAAAGTTTAGTATTTGGTCCCATATTCCTAGCACGCAATCATTACATCAAGCTTGTGACTCTACAAACTTCTTGGATGCATTTGCTGTTTGTTTTGGTTGTGTTTCAGATTATTTTGTGCCCAATAGAAATTAATGTTAAACAATGTAATTTGTCATTTTGGAGTCACTTTTATTGTAACTAAGAATATAATATGTTTCTAAACACTTCACATTATTGTGGATGCTACTATGATGACAGATAATTCTTAATGAATCATGAATAATGATGAGTTAGAAAGTTACGGAGGCATAAATATCATACCCCCTAAAAAATGCTAACCTCCCCTGTTATTGTAATGGTGAGAGGTTAGCATGTCTTGGGGGTATGATAACTTTCTAACTCATCGTTGTGTCATTTCAAATCCAAAGTGCTGGAGTACAAAGTCACTGTCCCAATACTTTTGGAGCTTACTGTATATGACAATATTGGTTGATCCAAGACCATTTCTAGTCCTATTCAAAGTGTACTCATCCCTGTGGTGGAAGTCTTTGTCATCAATAACTTCAATAACACATAGGCCTATAGATCATATACAGTATGTCCTTTCCTTCTTAGCTTTAGGCTATAACACATTATTCTAGATTAGACTAAGATGTTTGTCTATGTTTACAGGGTGGGGACCCAGCTTTGGAGTGGAGCGCACTAGAGGACGAGGGTCGAAATGCTCCTGCTGTATTCTACACTAAAAAGGTGAGCGCTTGTTTAATACACTAGTGATACACATCACTCTGTTTTCTTAATATTCTTAATATATAGCCTCTCTTCCTCTTAGGATGGAGAAGGAGGGGTGGAGGACACCAACTTTGACCCTGGCTATGAGCCAGACTGGGCAGTCATCAGCACAGTGAAGAGAGACCGAGTCAGAGAGCACCCCCCCGTCAAAGACACAAGTAAGTAGACTTTTATAACTGTCCCTCTGTGTTTATAGTTCTCATACTAGGCTATACTCACAAGTGTGTTTGCACCACGTGTACAGTGCTGTTGTTGATGTCACCCCTCTGTTTCCAGGCCAGTGGTCGTTCTCCCTGCCTCTGTCGGAGCTGTACTCTCTGCGACGGTCCCGTTTCTCCCTGGCCCGTAACTTCCTGGTTTTTACCAGCAGGGGTGGCCACCCCCTCCCTCCTCTGCACTTCCACAGGGGGGGCACCAGGGAGCTGCTGAGGGCCCTGCAGCGTTACATCATCCTGGCCCCGTGAGTAGCAGCAGACAGCCAGCTCTCCCTCTCTCTCTCAGATCAATGCCTCAGAGGAATTCAAGCCATTTCACTGGCGTTTAACTGGACTCTGAACAGTAGAGAGTTTAGCAGTTGTTGTACCCAACCCCCCCTTACTACATATGTTTGGAAGCGTATTTTCCATACTTTCTCTCTTTCTCGCTTGCTCGCTTGCTCTTTCTTTCTTTTATTCTGAGATTCTATATCTTCTCTGTCGCTGTCTGTGTCTCTTACTGTCTGCCCAACTGTCTTTTTCTTTTGTTTTAGATCCCCTGTAGATGGTCGTCTCTTCCTAGCGTATCCCCATGACTCTGGGGCTCTCTCTCAGTCCTTTGATGAGCTGCAGCTCTTTGACGATGGAAGCTCCGACCTCGTCTCTGTAAGTCTTTTGCTCTGTGTGTGTGCTATTCTCTGAGAATGTGTCGTGTGTGTTTATAATTATATCCATCTCTTTGTTTCCAGAGGTTTATCCAGGACCCTTATGCCACCACCTTTGGGGGATTCTCCAAGGTCACCAACTTCTTCAGAGGGGCTCTACGACCACCAGATTCCCCCTTCTACCCCCGTGGCCCTCAGGACCACCATGGGCCCCCTTCAGCTGACGACGAACCAGGCTTTGAGCTAATTTCCTGTGTAAGTGGGGGGATGGGGGTGGAGATGTCAGGGCTAGTGATAAGAGTTTATATCTGTGGAGTAGATGGAGAAGAGGACCTCACTTTATAGCATCCAGATGTTGGCTATAACATACGGATGGTGATATCATCCAGATGTAGAGTGGTGAGAGTTTTCTTTTATGTGCCACCAGGGGGTGGAGCTTGGCCCTAAACCAGATGTAACCAGGGGACAGCCTCTCGACAAATGGGAGGAGTTCCTGGACCCAGAGGGGCGTGTGAAGGACCCACAGCGAATCAAAGAGCTGGTCTTCAGGGGGGTAAGACCTTACAGTTTAATTCCTCTCTTGTAAAAAACACCTGACACCATCTTCCATCCAAATGTGTTTTGCTGTCCAGTGTCTACACCATGTCATTCACACCATCCCTCCTCTCCCTCTCCTAGGGTATCACGCCATCCCTGAGGAAGGACGTGTGGAAGTTTCTGCTGGGTTTCTATCCCTGGAATAGTACTGTGAAAGAGAGGGAGGACATTCTGAGGATGAAAACGTTAGTCTCTTATTTCCCTCGCTTGTTATGGCTCTCATCACAGACGGTGACTTGTCTAAATGTGAGTGTGTAAATGTATCTCCTCAACCCCTCTGTGTTTCTCTGTCTTCAGAGATGAGTATTTCAGAATGAAGGTTCAGTGGAAGTCAGTCAGTGAAGAGCAGGAGATGAGGAACTCCCTCCTCAGAGGATATCGCAGCCTGATAGGTCGGTGTTGCTGTCTGTTAAACATGATCTCACGCCTCATTGATTGACACACATTTTATGATTTGTTACTTATCTGTTCACGTTATTTTGATTGGACAGAAAGGGATGTGAGTAGAACAGACAGACACAACATCTTCTTCTCTGGCAATGACAACCCAGGCCTGACTCTTCTCAATGACGTGCTGATGACATATTGCATGTTCAACTTTGATCTGGGTAAGCCACTCCCCTTGTCCTTACAATGGCTTTGAACTTTCAAGTGTATCACATTTTAACTGTATTTATTATCAAGATTTCCCACCTGACTCTCCTCTCTCCTTGTGGTTCCTGTTGTCTCTCTCTCTCTCCCTGCAGGCTATGTCCAGGGGATGAGTGACCTCTTGGCTCCTCTCCTGTTCGTCACCCAGAACGAGGTGGAGTCCTTCTGGTGTCTGACAGGCTTTATGGAGATGGTGGTAAGCACCTTACTCTCTTGTGATATACTCATATATTACCACATATACATTATACACAATTGTAATGTTCTCTCTCTCCGTCCCTCAGCACCAGAACTTTGAGGAGTCTCAGGAGGCCATGAAGCAGCAGCTCCTCCAGCTCAGCCTGCTGTTGAAGGCTCTGGACCCTGAGCTCCTTGACTACCTGGGTAAACAATGACTATCACTCAGTCACTGTGTTTCTCTCACACTTTACCATAACCCAACAGTGTTATTACTCAGCTGGTAGAGCACGGCGCTTGTAACGCCAAGGTAGTGGGTTCGATCCCCGGGACCACCCATACACAAAAATGTATGCACGCATGACTGTAAGTCGCTTTGGATAAAAGCGTCTGCTAAATGGCATATTATATTATATATTATTATTATAGGTAGACATTCATCATGCAGTCAATTCTCCAATCAGTCAATTGATTATATTTGACCTTAACTCGAGGTGTGTTGTGTCACTACCTGGATGCGTAAACCATTGAAGTAGTACATTCTTCACATTGTTATTGTTATGTTTAGTTATTATGTTGTGTCTCTCTTTCAGACTCCCAGGACAGTGGCTCTCTGTGCTTCTGTTTCCGTTGGTTACTGATCTGGTTTAAGAGAGAGTTCTCCTTCGAGGACATCCTGTCCCTTTGGGAGGTGAGTGGGTGGATTCTACTCTACACACACAACACTCATTAGAAACACTCAAATGTAGCCTAGGCCCTACACACTAAATGGAAAAAACACCCATACTTTTACAATATATGTAAGAAAACACACAGTGAATGCACTTTTCTGTGCTAGGTTCTTTGGACTCGTCTGCCCTGTGAAAACTTCCATCTGCTGATGGCCGCTTCCATTCTGGAATCACAGAGGGGGGAGCTCATCGGCTCTGACCACGACTTCAACACTATTTTGAAGGTTTGTTGGAAATGTTTGAAGTCATTTTTCTTAATGAAGTTGTCTTTTTGTTTGTGTGTACAGTACTAAGGACTGTGTATGTGTCTCTATGTGCAGCACATCAATGAACTGACCATGAAGCTGGATCTGCAGACAGTTCTTCGAGGAGCTGAAGCTAACTACCTACAGTTGGCCTGCTGCAAAGTAGGGAATATCTTCGAGGGGGATACATTCATATGGACATGATATATTTAACATATTGTATATTGTCATCTAACCAATCTAACCTCCCTCTCTCCATTCCTACTCTGTCAGAAGCTGCCAGTGAAGGTGCAGGAGGTCATTGGTCTGTACGTTCCCCCCAGCTCTGATGACGAGACGAGCCCAGAATCAGAGTCACACGAGACGCAGCAGCTTCTCAGCCAATCACAGGCAGCAGCTACGGAAACGAGCCAGTCAAGTAATGGCGCTGCAGCTGCAGCACACCCTCGCCCTACCTACCCGTAACTCTGAAGAACTGGGTGATTGACATGAGGAGCGAAAGCCATGAACCGCTGTGAGGTGTTTTATATAGGAAGATATAAGCTCAGTGGCCAGTTTATTAGGTACACCCATCTAGTACTGGGTAGGACACCGTTTGCCTCCAGAACAGCCTGAATTCTTCGGGGCGTGGAAATGTTGCTCAATTGATATCAAGGGGCCTAACGTATGACAGGAAAACATTCCCCACACCATTAAACTACCACCACCTACCTGTTCCATTGACACCAAGCAGGATGGGTCCATGGACTCAAGCTGCTTACACCAAATCCTGACTCTGTCGTCAACATGACGCAACAGGAATCGTGATTTGTTGGACCAGGCAATGTTTTTCCACTCCTCAATTGTCCAGCGTTGGTGATCGCGTGCCCACTGGAGCCGCTTCTTCTTGTATTTAGTGGATCCCGGTGTGGTCGTCTGCTGCAATAGCCCATCCATGAAAAGGACTGGCGAGTTGTGCGCTCCAAGATGCCATTCTGCACACCGCTGTTGTACTGCGCCATTATTTGGCTGTTTGTGGCCCGCCTGTTAGCTTGCACGATTCTTTCCATTCTCTTTCGACCTCTCATCAACGCTCTGTTTTCGCCCCCCAGGACTGCCGCTGACTGGATGTTTTTTGTTTGTCGCACCATTCTCAGTAAACCCTAGACTGTTGTGCATGAAAAGCCCAGGAGGCCAGCCGTTTCTGAGATACTGGAACCGGCGCGCCTGGCACTGACGATCATACCACACTCAAAGTCGCTTAGGTCACTTGTTTTGCCAAATCTAATGTTCAATCTAACAGTAACTGGATGCCTCTCTGCCTGCTTTATATAGCAGGCCACGTGAATCACTGTCTGTAGGACCAAACCATGTTCGTGAAAGGGGTAGTGTACCTAATAAACTGGCCACTGAGTGTATATTGGATAAAATATTGGAAGATATATGAGAGAGTTTGATGATAATGTACTGTACTACAGGATAAGAGGGGTTGCAGACTGTTATTACCATCTCTGACAGACGGGCATTACCGAGTGAGCGATGAGAGGTTTTTTCATGAATGTAACTATCCCAAGATAATTATACAGTCTATATATGCAGTGCTTTGTCTTTATATAAATACCGCACTACATTTTTTTGGTTCCCTTAAGTATTTTGTGTGTAATCCAAGTGATTATGTCCAGTCATTTATATATGCATTTGTGTACCTGTCTCATGAGTTTCTTGCAGTCTTTTTCCAAATCCTTCTTTGTGCGTAATGCTGCTATTTTAAAATTGTCTGTGAAATTGTTTTATCCCTGCCTTTCTATCTCAGCCTATTTGTCCCTTTTTAATGGTGTATCAGTGTGTTTATAAACGGCATATGTTACTGTTATTCCTTCTCTCCATTCTCTCCTCTCTATTGCTGTTCTTCTCACTCTCTAAGCGATTCTAAATATAAAATGAAGAATAATCTTACAGACAGAGCGTTACAAGTACTGTAAAATGCCTGCCTTATACAGTGTTAGCCAAAAACATTTAAGCTCAGTTTTTCACAATTCCTGACATTTAATCCAAGTAAAAATTCCCTGTCTTAGGTCAGTTAGGATCACCACTTTATTTTAAGAATATGAAATGTCAGAATAATAGTAGAGAATGATTTATTTAAGCTTTTATTTATTTAATCACATTCCCAGTGGGTCAGAAGTTTACATACACTCAATTAGTATTTGGTAGCATTGCCTTTAAATTGTTTAACTTGGGTCAAATGTTTCGGGTAGCTTCCCACAATAAATTGGGTGAATTTTTGCCCATTCCTCCTGACAGAGCTAGTGTAACTGAGTCAGGTTTGTAGGCCTTGCTCGCGCACGCTTTTTCACTTCTGCCCACACATTTTCTATAGGATTGAGGTCAGGGCTTTGTGATGGCCACTCCAATACCTTGACTTTGTTGTCCTTAAGCCATTTTGCCACAACTTTGGAAGTATGCTTGGGGTTATTGTCCATTTGGAAGACCCATTTGCGACCAAGCTTTAACTTCCTGACTGATGTCTTGAGATGTTGCTTCAATATATCCACATAATTTTCCTTCCTCATGATGCCATCTATTTTGTGAAGTGCACCAGTCCCACCTGCAGCAAAGCACCCCCACAGCATGATGCTGCCACCCCCATGCTTCATGGTTGGGATGGTGTTCTTCAGCTTGCAAGCGCCCCCCTTTTCCTCCAAACATAACAATGGTCATTATGGCCAAACAGTTCTATTTTTGTTTAATCAGACCAGAGGACATTTCTCCAAAAAGTGCAGTTGCAAACCGTAGTCTGGCATTTTTATGGAGCAGTGGCTTCTTCCTTGCTGAGCGGCCTTTCAGGTTATGTCGATATAGGACTCGTTTTACTGTGGATATAGGTACTTTTGTACCTAATTCCTCCAGCATCTTCACAAGGTCCTTTGCTGTTGTTCTGGGATTGATTTGCACTTTTCGCACCAAAGTACGTTAATCTCTAGGAGACAGAACGCATCTCTTTCCTGAGTGGTATGACGGCTGCGTGGTCACATGGTGTTTATACTTGCCTACTATTGTTTGTACAGATGAATGTGTGGTACCTTCAGGCATTTGGAAATTGCTCCCAAGGATGAACCAGACTTGTGGAGGTCTACAATTTTTTATTTGAGGTCTTGGCTGATTTATTTTGATTTTCCCATGATGTCAAGAAAAGAGGCACTGAGTTTGAAGGTAGGCCTTGAAATACATCCACAGGTACACCTCCAATTTACTCAAATTATGTCAATTAGCCTATCAGAAGCTTCTAAAGCCATGACATCATTTTCTGGAATTTTCCAAGCTGTTTAAAGGCACAGACAATTTAGTGTATGTAAACTTCTGACCCAATGTAATTGTGATACAGTGAATTATAAGTGAAATAATCTGTCTGTAAACAATTGTTGGAAAAATTACTTGTGTCATGCACAAAGTAGATGTCCTAACCGACTTGCCAAAACTATAGTTTGTTAACAAGAAATGTGTGGAGTGGTTGAAAAACAAGTTTTAATGACTCCAACCTAAGTGTATGTAAACTTCCGACTTCAACTGTACATGCAGTACTATAATGTTTAAGGTTTTTAACCACCAGTATTATGTCATAACAATATTTTCACTTACCCGAAATTGCTGAATCTTAACAAGTAAAAGGTACAAAAACAATAAATTACTGGTGATAGGGACCATTTTTTTCAGATGTTGTTTACTAGTCATATGTTCCCACCAGACCGTGTGACCCCCTTCTGTTAACCCTCCACTACCCTCCCAAACTGTTCAACCTAACACTCCCATGAATCTTAATGTGTGACTGGTCTATGCCCTCTCCCTCATCTCAGTTTCATATGAAGTTTTAGACATGGAACATGCTAGTACTTATAAGATAAAATCGAATTGCAAACAATTAAAGATTTACCTGAAAACTAAAATACAAGTATTTATTTGAAATAGGGAAACTGTTTGATTGTATTTATTAGGAATCCCCATTAGCTACTCTTTCTGGGGTCCAAACATATTAAAACACTTACATTACATATAAAACAAAATATAAAACAGTACATCATATAACATTATTACACCACTACCAATCTACAATACAAAATGTTTAATACCACCATACAACAATATCACAATGTGTGCGTATGCATGTGTCTATACCTTTGTGTGTGTCTCTTCACAGTCCCCGTTGTTCCATAAGGTGTCTTTTTTTCCTGTTTTTTAAAATCTGATTCTACTGCTTGCATCAGTTACCTGATGTGGAATAGAGTTCCATGTAGTCATGGCTCTATGTAGTACTGTGCGCCTCCCATTATCTGTTCTGGCATGTCTTGTGGGGTATGCATGGGTGTCCGAGCTGTGTGCCATTATTCCAAACAGACAGCTCGGTACATTCAGCTTGTGAACACCTCTTACAAAAACAAGCAGTGATGAAGTCAATCTCTCTTCCACTCTAAGCCAGGAGAGACTGACATGAATGTCATTAATGTTAGCTCTCTGTGTACTTTTAAGGGCCAGCCGTGCTGCCCTGTTCTAAGCCAACTGCAATTTTCCCAAGTCCCTCTTTGTGGCACCTGACCACACTACTGAACAGTAGTCTAGGTGCGACAAAACTAGGGCCTGTAGGACCTGCCTTGTTGATAGCATTGTTAAGAAGGCAGAGCAGCTCCTAATTATAGACATACTTCTCCCCATCTTAGCTACTGTTGTATCAATATGCTTTGACCATGACAGTTTACAATCCAGGGTTACTCCAAGCAGTTTAGTCACCTCAACTTGCTAAATTTCCACATTATTCATTACGAGATGTAGAGGTTTAGGGTTTAGTGAATGATTTGACCCAAATACAATGCTTTTAGTTTTGGAAATATTTAAGACTAACTTATTCCTTGCCACCCATTCCGAAACTAACTGCAACTCTTTGTTAAGTGTTGCAGTTATTTCAGTTGCTGTAGTAGCTGATGTGTATAGTGTTGAGTCATCCGCATACATAGACACACTGGTTTTACTCAAAGCCAGTGGCATGTCGTTAGTAAAGATGGAAAATACTAAGGGGCCTAGACAGCTGCCCTGGGGAATTCCTGATTTTACCTGGATTAAGTTTGTGAGGCTTCCATTAAAGAACACCCTCTGTGTTCTGTTAGACAAGTAACTCTTTATCCACATTATAGCAGGGTGTGTAAAGCCATAACACATACGTTTTTCCAGCAGCAGACTATGATCAATAATGTCAAAAGCTGCCCTAAAGTCTAACAAAACAGCCCCCACAATCTTTTTATCATCAATTTCTCTCAGCCAATCATCAGTCATTTGTGTAAGTGATGTGCTTGTTGAATGTCCTTCTCTATAAGCATGCTGAAAGTTTGTTGTCAATTTGTTTACTGTAAAATAGCATTGTATCTGGTCAAACACAATTTTTTCCAATAGTTTACTAAGGGTTGGTAACAGGCTAATTGGTCGGCTATTTGAGCCAGTAAAGGGGGCTTTACTATTCTTAGGTAGCGGAATGACTTTTGCTTCCCTCCAGGCCTTGGGGCACACACATTCTAGTAGGCTTAAATTGAAAATATGGCAAATAGGAGTGGCAATATCGTCCGCTATTATCCTCAGTAATTTTCCATCCAAGTTGTCAGACCCCGGTGGCTTGTCATTGTTAATAGACAACAACAAAAAAATTCACCTCTTCCACACTCACTTTACAGAATTCAAAATTACAATGCTTGTCTTTCATAATTTGGTCAGATATACTGTGTAGAGTCAGCAATTGTTGCTAGCATATCTTGCCAATGAAAAAATTAGTAAAGTAGTTGGCAATATCAGTTGGTTTTGTGATGAATGAGCCATCTGATTCAATGAATGATGGAGCTGAGTTTGCCTTTTTTCCCAAAATTTCATTTTAAGGTGCTCCAAAGCTTTTTACTATCATTCTTTATGTCATTTATCCTTGTTTCATAGTGTTGTTTCTTCTTTTTATTCAGTTTAGTCACATGATTTCTCAATTTGCAATACGTTTGCCAATCGGTTGTGCAGCCAGACTTATTTGCCATTCCTTGTGCCTCATCCCTCTCAACCATAACATTTTTCAATTCCTCATCAATCCACGGGGATTTAACCATTTATACAGTCATTTTCTTAATGGGTGCATGCTTATTAGTAACTGGAATAAGCAATTTCATAAATGTGTCAAGTGCAGTGTCTGTTTGCTCCTCATTACATACCACGGACCAACATATATTCTTTACATCAACAACATAGAAATCACTACAAAACGTATTGTATGACCTCTTATACACAATATTAGGCCCAGCCTTTGGAACTTTGGTTTTCCTAGATATGGCTACTATATTATGATCACTACATCCAATGGATTTGGATACTGCTTTCAAACAAATCTCTGCAGCATTAGTAAAGATATGATCAATACATGTTGATGATTTATTTCCTGGTAGGTTGACGGATAACCTGAACCAGGTTGCAGGCACTGGTTACAGTTTGAAGCTTTCTCTTGAGTGGGCAGCCTGATGAAAGCCAGTAAATATTTAAATCACCCAGAAAGTATACCTCTATTTATTTATTTATTTATTTATTTATTGCATTTCGTATTTAATAATTGTATTTTTACTTTTCTGCAGTACTCATTTGGAAAAGAGGCCTGGATCTTAATGACTTCCTGTTGAAATAAAGGTTAAATCAAAAAATAAATGGTATTCTTGTCAGATGGTCTGCGAGTTTTAATACTCTTTGTTTACACTGTAGTTATTGTTGTGAACTAATAACATTTTGTGTAAAAAAGCACTTAGTTGGTTGACTTAGTTCTGAGCGATAAAGTGTTGTTTATCAGTTCTGTAGATGGTTTATGCAGTGTGTTAACTGAGTGAGCAGACCCCCTCCTCCCATTCCCCTCCCCTTTCAGCAGGTGTCTGTGTGAGGTGGAAAGAGATGGAAAAGGGGATCTCTGTCCTCCACTGTCCCGGGCAATGAGGTGGAAAATGAGGGGCGGAGAACCACACCCCCCTCTCAAGACCGACTGGGTCGTTCATGTGTCTCTCCGTCCCCCTCTCTCCCTCCCTCCTTCGCTCTCCTCTGTCTCAGTTTGAATACAGCTGCAATGTATGAATTTAGCAGGGTACTTAAACAGGCGGGCGATCTGTCACTGTGTTTCTCTTCCCCACGCCCCTCTCTGCCCTCTCTCTCTCTCTCTCTCTCTTGACCTGACCTCTCCTGACTCCCACAGCCAAACTCACTCTGGCTCTCATTCAAACTCAATCTGTTTTCAGTGCTACTCCAATCACTGCTTATGGATGATGTCTCTCTCAACAGCCATCATCCCCTCTAATTCTACAATGGTCCCAGTGTGTTGGAGTGATAATCTCTCTTGTGATTGTGTTACCTCTAGTACCAGATAAGTGTGCTCTTATGTAAGAAGAATGCCTTTTGTATTCTTCTTGGGGTTTTCCAGCAAATGTGCAACCATGAATAACACACACACACGAACATGCACAGGTTACTAATGATTAAGAGGGATATTTCAGCAATGAAATCTCTGGACTTCGAATACATTTTTAAAAAGGGCTCAGAAATTATGCTTTGACTTTACACAGTAAATGTTAGTGGGAAACAGAAAATAAATTTCAGTTAAATATAATTGCATAAAACAGATACTATTTTAAAGGAATACATAACTGCATTAAAATAGATCTATTTGAAGGTCTGATTATAGTGATTGATTTAAAGCGGCAATCAGCAGTTGAAACAATAAGTGGCTCCCTGCCCCTGTTTTGATAAAGAGCTAAGGGATGGGGCTGTAGAAATGTAACAACTCTCAAATTCATAGACAGAGCTATGGATGCAAGGACTGACCATCCAGGATATCAATATGATAGTTTTAATCATGTTTGTTTACATTTACTTTGTTTACAAACATTGGGGTAAAACAAGCTAATACTTTGGGTTCTGATATGCAGATTTCCCCTTTAATCAAGTAAAAATAAAAGCTAGCCTTAATTTATGCTTTTATCTTATGATATTTTAAGGCTGATTCAAGAGGTGTGTAATTGTTTCATTTTGAGCGCTTCCCAAATGTCTGTGTGAAACATGAGCCCACATTTGTCCCTTAAACCACCTGTAGTGACTCACTGTGTCAAATACAATCTGAATTCACTATTCGTAAGTGTGACCCCATTGTGACCGTCAGGGGAGTCCCCGAGGAGCATGCGAGAGTGTGTCTGCTGTCCAATGAATGTGTGAAGTGTGTGTGTGTGTGTGTCAGAGAGAGAGGGGACCCAGCAGAAGGCCAGGGGCTGGTGTCTGACACTGATTTGTAAAGGAGACAATACGGCTCATTGACCTGCCTGCTCCACTGTCTGTTGCTCATACCTCGCCCTGTCCTCCCCAGTGAATTCACTGCTCTTTAAACAGGGGGAGCAGATTGCCACAGGCCGGGGGGGGGTGGTAATGGGGAGTAGAGTGACGGGACACAGGTTGCTTTGACAATGAGATTCCTCAGAGAGTTCTGGGCACTAGAGAGAGAGAGTTAGAGTTTCATGCCAAAAGTTAGACATTTAGAGGCAGGAAATCTTTATATTTACTGTATATATTAGTTCGTAGCACAATAAATACTGTATAGCTACATATAGGACAAAAATATTTTGTAAAAATGCAACCTTGGAAACATTCAACACAGCATAAACCATCACCTTGCTTTTCTAATTAACCCCAATTATAATTGATAATTTCTTTATAAAGTTTATATTATTTCATGGGTGAGAATTTGGAGCGTTCAGTTTGAGAAGATATATTTCCATCTTTTCTCTTTCCCCCTCTAATATTGTCAACAAACAACCTTCTCCTTGTGTTATCCATTCCCATTGAGTTTGGAGATGACCTTTTCTCTCTCTTTCTCCCCTTCTCCTTTTCACTGTTGGGGGCAAGCTGTTGCCCTGTCCCTGCGGGCCCCTCCCTCTCTTGTCTGCACCCTCTCTCCTCCCCTCCCTCTCTCTCCTTCTCTATTTTCTCCCTCTCTCCACCTGTTGATGCCATTGTTGTACAGACAGCATTGTTGTCTTTTTATTATTTTATGTCACTCACTATGTTACCACCCTCTTTCTCTTTCTTTCCCTCTTCACCACATCCTCTCTGTCACTCTGTCTCTGAGGGGTATAAAACCCAGACAGCGGAGGTTCGGGCTAAGATTCACACCAGCGCCACAAAGGAACACACATGCAGAGGGGTGAGGAAATAAGAGGACATCCAACATAGCAGTGACAAGAAGAGATTTGAATTGAGTTGGATTTGTTGCAGATCTTCAGAACACATATTGGTCCTACATTCTCTCTCCTTACACTGACAGAGTAACATTGACTCGTTGTATCTTTCGCTCTCTGGACCGAGAGGAACACAAACCCACCCAGGTAGTTGTGTGTGTGGGCTAAGCTGAGGGATGTCTGTGTTTGTGTCTCTGTGGTGTGAGGAGGAGGTTCGAGGCCAGCATGGCCAGGGGGCCCAGCAGGGCCAGGCCAGGGGCCAGTCACAGCTCCGGGCCCCCTGGGACCCCAGTGTGTCTGGGCAGCGGGTCATCCAGGGGCTGTTACAGGTGGAGGAGAGATATCTGCCCTCTGCCCTCTACGTCGCCCTCATCCAGAGAGAGCCAGAGCGCAGAGAGGAGCTCGCCAAGTGGGCCATGGAGGTATGAATTTTCAATCTCTGGATTCCATTTTCATCTATTTTAATGTCTTTGTTATACTGTGATGAGGCACTAATTGATTATCTCCTGTTGGTCTCTCTACTAGGTATGCTGTGAGTGTGGCTGTGACGAAACAGTGTTTCCCCTGTCTGTCTCTATGTTGGACCGCTTCCTGTCTGCCTCCCTGTCTCTACCTGTCTCACCCTACTGCCTGGCTGCAGCCTGCATCCTCATCGCCTCCAAACTAACAGAGTGCGACACAGTCTCTGCTGACTCTCTTTGTGCTGCAGCTGAGTACAGCTTCCTGCCCTCCAACATACGGGTCAGTCACCATGGTGATAGAGAGGAGAGACACTTTCAAAACTCTGTATGTGATAATATGGTGGACCTTGGAAATGCAAACCATCTCTGTATTATTATGTGCATTGTATTCAGTGGACCATACATACACTAAATGAAAATGTTTTTACATATATATATTACATGTATATTGATGTTATTGCCCTTTCATCATAAGGAGATGGAACGTGTCATCCTTGCGACTCTTCGATGGGACGTGGCTGCGGTAACCCCTCAGGACTTCATCCCACATTTCCTTCCCCCTGTTGGGGAGAGGAAGGATGGAGAGACAGACACAGAGGAGTTCTTCTCCACACTGCGTCGGCATAGTGACACCCTGGTTGCCATGTGTGTCTGCGACTACCGTTTCCTGGGAGCCCCTCCATCCCTGGTTGCTGCGGCAGCGCTGAACTCTGCCCTCCGGGGGTTGGGCAACAAGGGTCCAGGTCATCTGGGTCATATGAGTGCTACACTGGCAGAACTGTGTCAGATTGACCTGGTGAGTGCCTAGCAGTATCTCTAATATCTCTACATAGGATATCTCAACATATTGGTTGTATTACAGTCAGGAGCTGCAGTTCAACTCTATTCAATAGCAATGCTAGTGGGATTTGAATGAAAGACTGATTTAGATGTGAAAATGGGAAAAGAAAGGACCACAGAACTAAGTGTTTGAGTTACAGATTGGTTGTGTTATGGTTAGTGTGACTGGAAGGATACTGGTTTTAACCCTAATTTGTGCTTCTCTTTCTTGTTTGATCACAGATGGTGTTGCAGTGTTACAGTGAGCTGATAGAAGCTGCCCTCAAACAACGGCTCAGAGGTGGACTCCAAGACAGTGCCATGGAGAAGGATGGAGAAATAGAGGATGAAAGAGCAGGCACTCCTACTGATATGAGAGAGATTGATTTCTAAACACTAAATTGTGTGTGGCATTCAAAGTGTGAATCAATCAAAGTCCTGCATGTAGCTCATCAGTGAAACTGATATAAATTCTATATGACCTCAAATGCTCTACAATGTATTATCATATTTTGAAATGACTTCAATTTAATATAGTTTATTTATTCATTGTGTGTTTTCTGTGCCATATTTATTATCTATTTCATGACTGTGATTCTTTGTCATTGTGTTGATAGTATGTCCTTAATCTATTATTTATCAATTTATTTATTATGTGCAATTACGTAATGTTAATTTATTTCAATTCACCATTGTTTGTGTTTGTATGTGATGTGACACGGTATTTGATGAAATAATATACATAGATATCTATTTTTCAAAGTAATTAAATAAATAAATACATACTTTTACATGTTGGAATTTGATATTTTATTTATTTTCTCTTTATATGTGAGGTGTGTGATGGACAAACACCCCTATAGAAATAAGACACCATTACAATGTAAATAAAATACAATTTCACTTATTTATTATATTTTTAAACTTCAAAACAATAACTGTACTTCGCATATGTGGGTGTTTTTCACAAGGTAAGGAAGGTGTAAAGGAAAGGTACGTTTTTTTTATTGGAACGAGACCGAAGATTATCTATTATATTGACAAGACATTCGACTGACCACGCTGACAATTGAAACACGTCATCAACGATGGAAGGCAGGAGAGATCAGGTGGGACCATTCTAGCCAATGAGAGGGCAGATACGCGTGTGACCAACAGGCTAAACAAAGTTGCTTTTCTCAAAGTTGCCGGAATGCCACTTATATAAATACATTTGTAACAGCCTAAACATTACGAAACTTCTATTCGATCAAATAAACTTATATTCGATCAAGTAATTGGATTTCGACACCCTCTCATAGCCCTCCATACAAAAAAGTGCTTCTCTCACGCGGACATATTTTTGTCGCATTGAATTTTCTCGATTCGCCTCTTCCTCTCTGACGAGACCACTGCGCTACAGTTTAATAAGAACGGACGGGATGGGGACACAGAGGTATAATAATGCCGCGTTCACGTACTAGTCGGAACTAGCTTTGAACGCGGCATAAAGAACGGACGCGACCCCTACAATCGGTCACACACTGTCGCTTCTTTTTGACGTCATTTTCGGCTACGACGCAAAAATCTTTTTTTTTTTTCATATCAGAAAGCTTTCGGTAAAGGAAGTAAGCTGGCTAATAGAACGGGCAATAATTATCCACTGATCAACAAGTAACGGTAAGCGAGAATCCCTCATGTTACACCGAGTGTACATAATACTACATTTGGCCTGTTGGCAATGCCAGACATTTTCTAGAGGGATTCGCGCATTTAATCTGAATGGGGGATGCACGATGGATGGAAGCCTCTCTGTCATCCGTAACGTTAGCTAGCTAGCTTGCAGTTGTCCAAGAGTGCGGTAGTGTCTTTGCTGTTGCCTGTTGTTGAGCTTTCTACTGAAAAGCTGTATTTTGTCACGCGAAATCGGAGCATAGACCTTTCATTCAGAGAGGTTTCGCATTAGCCCACAGTGCGTCACTAGCCCACAGTATCTGATGGTCAGTCTGCCAGTTCCCATATCATTTCCATGCAACAGGATACTCCTCCTGTTATGTGCCAATGTCTGTCTGCCAGATGTCAGCAGTCAAACATCATTCAGTTGATGTTCAGTACCAAATGACAGACAGCCTTCGCTGTACTAAATGTCTGAAGATATAATTGACATCTTATATGCTTCCTACTTCTCTTGCAGGAGGATGAACCTGGATCCTGGTTGGCTGCTGCTCCTGTCCATCTCTCTGGAGGTTTGGTCAGTGCCCCTCGACCGCAATGCAACCCCCCAGGAAGCACAGCCTCCCCAGGAGGTCAAACAGGAGGATAATGTGGTACGCCTTTGTTCTCACTCTCTGTGTGTGTTTGTTGTCTGTATGTGTATCTATGTGTATGCGTGTGTGATGTCTTGTACATGACCTCTCTTTTAAAAAGCATGTGAAAAAGGTAATTCAAATAACCAAATTCAACCTAGCTAATTTCCGATTTATAGGAAATTGTTTGACTACAGAGGTAGCAAAACTGTACTTCAAATCCATGATACTCCCCCACTTAACATACTGTTTGGCTAGTTGGGCCCAAGCTTGCTGTACAACAGTAAGACCTATTCAGTCTGTCTACAAACAGGCTCTCAAAGTGCTTGATAGGAAGCCCAATAGCCATCATCACTGTCACATCCTTAGAAAGCATGAGCTCCTGAGTTGGGAAAATCTTGTGCAATACACCGATGCATGTCTTGTATTCAAGATCCTAAATGGCTTGGCTCCCCCCTCCACTCAGTATTTTTGTTAAACAGAAAACCCAAACATATGGCAGCAGATCCACAAGGTCTGCCATGAGAGGTGACTGTGTAGTTCCCCTAAGGAAAAGCACCTTTAGTAAATCTGCTTTTTCTGTGAGAGCTTCCCATGTCTGGAATACACTGCCATCAGACACACATAACTGCACCACATATCACACTTTCACAAAATGCTTGAAGACATGGCTAAAGGTCAATCAGATTTGTGAACATGGTCCCTAGCTGTGTGTTGCCGCTTTCCATGTCTGTTGTCTGTAACTTGTGAGGTGTGGAAACACTTTGTTGTTTTTATGAATTTTGTCTTGCTGCTTTTTGTTCTATGTTGCTCTGTCTGTATGCTACGTCTTGCTTGTCCTATGTTGCTATGTCTGTATGCTATGTCTTGTTCTATGTTGTTATTGTCTATATTGTAATTGTTTTTAATAACCTGCCCAGGGACTGCGGTTGAAAATTAGCCGGCTGGCTAAAACCGGCACTTTTACTGAAACGTTGATTAATGTGCACTGTCCCTGTAAAAATAAACTTAAACTCAAACTCAAACCTGTGTGTGTGTTGACTGTCCGTTGCAGGACACAGGCCTATACTATGACCGGTATCTGAGAGAGGTGATTGAGGTGCTGGAGACAGACCCCCACTTCAGAGAGAAACTCCAGACTGCCAACACAGAGGACATCAAGGTCTCTCTCTCTCTCTCAATAATCATAATCATTATCCTCCCTATCTCCTGTCATCTCTCCAAGTTGTTTCTCCCCTTGTCTTATATTTTCTGACCTTAGTAGTTTTTTATTAGTTTTGCTAAGTATTAACTCACTAAGTACCCCCTCACCTCCTTGTGTATTACCTATAACGTTACACAAGTAATCTATAGTAAGGATGTGCACGGTTATTCGAATATCTGAATGGACGTTAGTATTAGATTACTTAAAGGCCTATTTTAACAATGAAAAGGCTTTGTCTAAAAGTAAACTAAATGATCTATGTGACATTACATTCAACATTTTAATAACACCACAGTTTTTATGAGTGCGGCCCATTTAAAAAAAAAAAAAAAAAGACACACGTGTAGCTTGTTGTTATTGTCGGTCAATCAAAGCAGCGCTACAGTCAGAGGCTCAATGTGTAGCAAGTGAAGTGGGAGATTTATAATAAATGCAAAATAGAATGAAAATTTAAGAATTTAAGTTGGCTAAATGATCAACCAACAGGTAGGCTGTTGTTTCATAGGAATGGAGTTGTTGTAGACAAGTACGGGGAGTACAGCAAAATAGCCTCAATTAGCCTTGCTACTTTAGCTAGCTAGCTAGCTAGCTTGCTTACTTAGCTGACTACTGTAGCCAGCTAGCTTCTTCACAACGATTTGATGCAGTCAAGACAGGCACTATCAGATGGTGTGATAGATAACCTATGACAGCAACACACAGACTGTCACACACACCGGCCCCTGCTCCTCTCTCGCACCATCCTTATGTTGAAACGCGCAGAGCACCGGCAAGTCTCCATTAAAGTATCCATTGAAGTCTCCCCAAAAAAATAGTTTTCTTTAAAACATGTATTTCGACCACCCGGATATCCGAAAAAATATCATGATACTATTCGAATCGTGAAATCATTTCAAATGCCCATCCCTAATCTATAGTGTACATACTATATGTCGAGTGTGTAAATTCTTCGTCTATACATTCTGTCTGTATTCTGTCTGTATATTCTGTTTATTGTGGCAGCACCATGTCACCAGATCAAATTCCTGGTAAATGTACTTGGCGAATAAAGGTGATTCTGATATCTGTCTGACTGACTGTCGATCTTCCTCTCCTTCAGAATGGTCGTCTCAGTAAGGAGCTGGACCTCGTGGGGCACCATGTTAGAACTCGTCTGGATGAGCTGAAGAGACAGGAGGTGTCTCGCCTCAGGATGCTGCTCAAAGCCAAACTGGACAGCACCAACACACAGAGTGAGTGTTTCTAAAGGCCTGGAAGACCAGGTTGAGGTTAATTCAAAATCAAGTTTATATGTTTTCTCACAGTCACTGGTTAAAACCCCTCTGTTTATCCCCAAGGTTTACAGATGGACCATGCCTCTCTGTTGAAGCAGTTTGAACACCTGGATCCACACAATCAGAACACCTTTGAGGCCAAAGACCTTGAGCTGCTCATCTCAACGGTAATGCAGTGAGCATAGAGTCCAGGGCCTGTATTCGTATTCATAGAGTGTTTAAGAGTATGTGCAGATCTAGGATCAGTTTAGCCTTTTATCATAATTAATAAGATTATAATGATTCTTATCTACTTGTATCATAACACTGGTGTTGATGTACTTCAGTATCCCCCTCATCCTTGTCCTCTTTCTCCCTGCTAGGCCACTAAAGACCTAGAGAACTACGATGCAGAGAGACATGACGAGTTCAAACGCTATGAGATGCTGAAGGAGCACGAGAGACGGGAGTATCTCAAGGGGCTAGACCAGGAGAAGAGAGAGAAGGAGGAGAAGAGGATGGAGGAGCTGAAGGAGAAACACCGCAAGCATCCCAAGGTCAACGCTCCGGTGAGAGAGAAAGACGGAGAGAGACAGAGAGAAAGACGGAGAGAGAGAGAAAGATGGAGAAAGACGGAGAGAGAGAGAGAGAAAGATAGAGAGAAAGACGGGGAGAGAGAGAGAGAGAAAGACGGGGAGAGAGAGGGAAAGAGAGGGAAATACTGGGAGAGAGAGAGAGACGGGGGGAGAGAGAGAAAGACGGGGAGAGAGAGAGAGAGATAGTGAGAAAGACGGGGAGAGAGGGAAAGACGGGGAGAGAGAGAGAGGGAAAGACGGGGAGAGAGAGGGAAAGACGGAGGGAGAAAGACGGGGAGAGAGAGAGAAAGACGGGGAGAGAGAAAGACGGGGAGAGAGAGAGAGAAAGACGGGGAGAGAGAGCGAGAAAGACTGAGGGAGAAAGACTGAGGGAGAAAGACTGAGGGAGAAAGACTGAGGGAGAAAGACTGAGGGAGAAAGACTGAGGGAGAAAGACTGAGGGAGAAAGACTGAGCTGAGGAAGAAAGACTGCGGGAGAAAGACTGAGGAAGACAGAGACAGAGACTGAGAGAGACGGAGACGGAGAGAGACGGAGAAAGACGGAGAAAGACGGAGACGGAGAGAGAGAGAGAGAGAGAAAGAGAGAGAGAGCAAGATAGTGAGAAAGACGGGGAGAGAGACGGAGACAGAGGGAGAGAGACGGAGACAGAGGGAGAGAGACGGAGACAGAGGGAGAGAGACGGAGACAGAGGGAGAGAGACGGAGACAGAGGGAGAGAGACGGAGACAGAGGGAGAGAGACGGAGACAGAGGGAGAGAGACGGAGACAGAGGGAGAGAGACGGAGACAGAGGGAGAGAGACGGGGAACGGAGACAGAGGGAGAGAGACGGAGACAGAGGGAGAGAGACGGAGACAGAGGGAGAGAGACGGAGACAGAGGGAGAGAGACGGAGACAGAGGGAGAGAGACGGAGACAGAGGGAGAGAGACGGAGAGAGAGGGAGAGAGACGGAGACAGAGGGAGAGAGACGGAGACAGAGGGAGAGAGACGGAGACAGAGGGAGAGAGACGGAGACAGAGGGAGAGAGACGGAGACAGAGGGAGAGAGACGGAGAGAGACGGAGACAGAGAAAGACTGAGAGAGACGGAGAAAGAGAGAGAAAGACTGAGAGAGTGAAAGACTGAGGGTGAAAGACTGAGAGAGCGAAGAATGGATGGATTCTCTCTTTGCTCTCTCCCCCTCTTTTCTATCTCTCTATCTCTCCATCAGGGCAGTGTAGCGCAACTGCGTGAGGTGTGGGAGGAGACTGATGGACTGGACCCAACAGAGTTTAACCCAAAGACCTTCTTCAAACTGCATGGTCAGTTAAGCTCCACTCTACTATTACATGATGAGGACATTTGTATGTGTTCAAATCATGTTTATTTTCCTCCCTGTAGATACGAATGGAGATGGTGTTTTAGATGAGCAGGAACTAGAGGCCCTCTTCGCCAAAGAGGTAACGCACATTCCCCTCACGTGTGTGTGTGCGCGCGTGCGTTTGCGGTATAGTAACAGGTCTCTCTCCTGCCCCTCTACCCCCAGCTGGAGAAGGTCTACGACCCAAAGAATGAGGAGGATGATATGATGGAGATGGAGGAAGAGAGGCTGAGGATGAGGGAGCATGTAATGAAGAACGTTAGTATTGTTTGGGTTTCTGCCATTCCTGTTTCTCCTTGATTCTGTCTTTATCCCTCTCTCCTCTCTCTGTGTCTGTTCACCTCTCTTCCTTTCACTCTCTCTGTGTCTGTTCACCTCTCATCCTTTCTCTCTCTCTGTGTCTGTTCACCTCTCATCCCTTCCCTCTCTCTGTGTCTGTTCACCTCTCATCCCTTCCCTCTCTCTGTGTCTGTTCACCTCTCATCCTTTCTCTCTCTCTGTGTCTGTTCACCTCTCATCCCTTCCCTCTCTCTGTGTCTGTTCACCTCTCATCCTTTCACTCTCTCTGTGTCTGTTCACCTCTCATCCTTTCACTCTCTCTGTGTCTGTTCACCTCTCATCCTTTCACTCTCTCTGTGTCTGTTCACCTCTCATCCTTTCACTCTCTCTGTGTCTGTTCACCTCTCATCCTTTCACTCTCTCTGTGTCTGTTCACCTCTCATCCTTTCACTCTCTCTGTGTCTGTTCACCTCTCCTCCTTTCACTCTCTCTGTGTCTGTTCACCTCTCATCCTTTCACTCTCTCTCTGTCTGTTCACTTCTCATCCTTTCACTCTCTCTCTCTCTGTTCACCTCTCATCCTTTCACTCTCTGTCTGTTCACCTCTCATCCTTTCTCTCTCTGTCTGTTCACCTCATCCTTTCACTCTCTCTGTCTGTTCACCTCTCATCCTTTCACTCTCTCTCTTGTCTGTTCACCTCTCATCCTTTCACTCTCTCTCTTGTCTGTTCACCTCTCTTCCTTTCACTCTGTCTCTGTCTGTTCACCTCTCATCCTTTCACTTTCACTCTCTCTGGTCTGTTCACCTCTCATCCTTTCACTCTCTCTCTGTCGGTTCACCTCTCATCCTTTCACTCTCTCTGTGTCTGTTCACCTCTCATCCTTTCACTCTCTCTGTGTCTGTTCACCTCTCATCCTTTCACTCTCTCTGTGTCTGTTCACCTCTCATCCTTTCACTCTCTCTGTGTCTGTTCACCTCTCATCCTTTCACTCTCTCTGTGTCTGTTCACCTCTCATCCTTTCACTCTCTCTGTGTCTGTTCACCTCTCCTCCTTTCACTCTCTCTGTGTCTGTTCACCTCTCATCCTTTCACTCTCTCTCTGTCTGTTCACTTCTCATCCTTTCACTCTCTCTCTCTCTGTTCACCTCTCATCCTTTCACTCTCTGTCTGTTCACCTCTCATCCTTTCTCTCTCTGTCTGTTCACCTCATCCTTTCACTCTCTCTGTCTGTTCACCTCTCATCCTTTCACTCTCTCTCTGTCTGTTCACCTCTCATCCTTTCACTCTGTCTGTTCACCTCTCATCCTTTCACTCTCTCTCTTGTCTGTTCACCTCTCATCCTTTCACTCTCTCTCTTGTCTGTTCACCTCTCATCCTTTCACTCTGTCTGTTCACCTCTCATCCTTTCTCTCTCTGTCTGTTCACCTCTCTTCCTTTCACTCTCTCTCTCTGTTCACCTCTCTTCCTTTCACTCTCTCTCTGTCTGTTCACCTCTCTTCCTTTCACTCTCTCTCTGTCTGTTCACCTCTCTTCCTTTCACTCTCTCTCTGTCTGTTCACCTCTCATCCTTTCACTCTCTCTGTGTCTGTTCACCTCTCATCCTTTCACTCTCTCTGTGTCTGTTCACCTCTCTTTCTTTCACTCTCTCTCTGTCTGTTCACCTCTCTTTCTTTCACTCTCTCTCTGTCTGTTCACCTCTCTTCCTTTCACTCTCTCTCTGTCTGTTCACCTCTCTTCCTTTCACTCTCTCTCTGTCTGTTCACCTCTCATCCTTTCACTCTCTCTGTCTGTTCACCTCTCATCCTTTCACTCTCTCTGTGTCTGTTCACCTCTCATCCTTTCACTCTCTCTGTCTGTTCACCTCTCATCCTTTCACTCTCTCTCTGTCTGTTCACCTCTCATCCTTTCACTCTCTCTGTGTCTGTTCACCTCTCATCCTTTCACTCTCTCTCTGTCGGTTCACTTCTCATCCTTTCACTCTCTCTCTGTCGGTTCACCTCTCATCCTTTCACTCTCTCTGTCTGTTCACCTCTCTTCCTTTCACCCTCTCTCTGTCTGTTCACCTCTCCTCCTTTCACTCTCTGTCGGTTCACCTCTCATCCTTTCACTCTCTCTCTTGTCGGTTCACCTCTCATCCTTTCACTCTGTCGGTTCACCTCTCATCCTTTCACTCTGTCGGTTCACCTCTCATCCTTTCACTCTCTGTCTGTTCACCTCTCATCCTTTCACTCTCTGTCTGTTCACCTCTCTTCCTTTCACTCTCTCTGTCTGTTCACCTCTCATCCTTTCACTCTCTCTGTCTGTTCACTTCTCATCCTTTCACTCTCTCTCTGTCGGTTCACTTCTCATCCTTTCACTCTCTCTCTGTCTGTTCACCTCTCATCCTTTCACTCTCTGTCGGTTCACCTCTCATCCTTTCACTCTCTCTCTGTCTGTTCACCTCTCATCCTTTCACTCTCTCTGTGTCTGTTCACCTCTCATCCTTTCTCTCTCTGTCTGTTCACCTCTCTTCCTTTCACTCTCTCTCTCTGTTCACCTCTCATCCTTTCACTCTCTGTCTGTTCACCTCTCATCCTTTCACTCTCTGTCTGTTCATCTCTCATCCTTTCACTCTCTCTGTGTCTGTTCACCTCTCTTCCTTTCACTCTCTGTGTCTGTTCACATCTCATCCTTTCTCTCTCTGTGTCTGTTCACATCTCATCCTTTCTCTCCATGTGTCTGTTCACCTCTCTTCCTTTCACTCTCTCTCTGTCTGTTCACCTCTCATCCTTTCACTCTCTGTCGGTTCACCTCTCATCCTTTCACTCTCTCTCTTGTCGGTTCACCTCTCATCCTTTCACTCTCTCTCTTGTCGGTTCACCTCTCATCCTTTCACTCTCTCTCTTGTCGGTTCACCTCTCATCCTTTCACTCACTCTCTGTCTGTTCACCTCTCATCCTTTCACTCACTCTCTGTCTGTTCACCTCTCATCCTTTCACTCACTCTCTGTCTGTTCACCTCTCATCCTTTCTCTCACTCTCTGTCTGTTCACCTCTCATCCTTTCACTCACTCTCTGTCTGTTCACCTCTCATCCTTTCACTCTCTCTCTGTCTGTTCACCTCTCTTCCTTTCACTCTCTCTCTGTCTGTTCACCTCTCTTCCTTTCACTCTCTCTCTGTCTGTTCACCTCTCATCCTTTCACTCTCTGTCTGTTCACCTCTCATCCTTTCACTCTCTGTCTGTTCACCTCTCATCCTTTCACTCTCTCTGTGTCTGTTCACATCTCATCCTTTCTCTCTCTGTGTCTGTTCACATCTCATCCTTTCTCTCCCTGTGTCTGTTCACATCTCATCCTTTCACTCTCTCTGTGTCTGTTCACCTCTCTTCCTTTCACTCTCTGTGTCTGTTCACCTCTCATCCTTTCACTCTCTCTGTGTCTGTTCACATCTCATCCTTTCTCTCTCTGTGTCTGTTCACATCTCATCCTTTCTCTCCCTGTGTCTGTTCACATCTCATCCTTTCACTCTCTCTGTGTCTGTTCACCTCTCTTCCTTTCACTCTCTGTGTCTGTTCACATCTCATCCTTTCTCTCTCTGTGTCTGTTCACATCTCATCCTTTCTCTCCCTGTGTCTGTTCACATCTCATCCTTTCACTCTCTCTCTGTCTGTTCACCTCTCTTCCTTTCACTCTCTCTCTGTCTGTTCACCTCTCATCCTTTCACTCTGTCTGTTCACCTCTCATCCTTTCACTCTCTGTCTGTTCACCTCTCATCCTTTCACTCTCTCTGTGTCTGTTCACCTCTCTTCATTTCACTCTCTGTGTCTGTTCACATCTCATCCTTTCTCTCTCTGTGTCTGTTCACATCTCATCCTTTCTCTCCCTGTGTCTGTTCACATCTCATCCTTTCACTCTCTCTGTGTCTGTTCACATCTCATCCTTTCTCTCCCTGTGTCTGTTCACCTCTCTTCCTTTCACTCTCTCTCTGTCTGTTCACCTCATCCTTCCACTCTCTCTGTCTGTTCACCTCTCATCCTTTCACTCTCTGTCTGTTCACCTCTCATCCTTTCACTCTCTCTCTTGTCGGTTCACCTCTCTTCCTTTCACTCTCTTTCTGTCTGTTCACCTCTCTTCCTTTCACTCTCTCTCTGTCTGTTCACCTCTCATCCTTTCTCTCTCTCTCTGTCTGTTCACCTCTTCCTTTCACTCTCTCTCTGTCTGTTCACCTCTCATCCTTTCACTCTCTCTCTCTGTCTGTTCACCTCTCATCCTTTCACTCTCTCTCTGTCTGTTCACCTCTCATCCTTCCACTCTCTCTGTCTGTTCACCTCTCATCCTTTCACTCTCTCTCTCTGTCTGTTCACCTCTCATCCTTTCACTCACTCTCTGTCTGTTCACCTCTCATCCTTTCACTCTCTCTCTCTGTCTGTTCACCTCTCATCCTTTCACTCTCTGTCTGTTCACCTCTCATCCTTTCACTCTCTGTCTGTTCACCTCTCATCCTTTCACTCTCTGTCTGTTCACCTCTCATCCTTTCACTCTCTGTCTGTTCACCTCTCTTCCTTTCACTCTCTCTCTGTCTGTTCACCTCTCTTCCTTTCACTCTCTTTCTGTCTGTTCACCTCTCATCCTTTCACTCTCTCTCTCTGTCTGTTCACCTCTCATCCTTTCACTCTCTCTCTTGTCGGTTCACCTCTCATCCTTTCACTCTCTCTCTTGTCGGTTCACCTCTCATCCTTTCACTCTCTCTCTTGTCGGTTCACCTCTCATCCTTTCACTCTCTGTCTGTTCACCTCTCATCCTTTCACTCTCTGTCTGTTCACCTCTCATCCTTTCACTCTCTGTCTGTTCACCTCTCATCCTTTCACTCTCTCTCTGTCTGTTCACCTCTCATCCTTTCTCTCTCTCTCTGTCTGTTCACCTCTTCCTTTCACTCTCTCTCTGTCTGTTCACCTCTCATCCTTTCACTCTCTCTCTCTGTCTGTTCACCTCTCATCCTTTCACTCTCTCTCTGTCTGTTCACCTCTCATCCTGCCACTCTCTCTCTCTGTCTGTTCACCTCTCATCCTTTCACTCTCTCTCTGTCTGTTCACCTCTCATTCTTTCACTCTCTCTCTCTGTCTGTTCACCTCTCATCCTTTCACTCTCTCTCTCTGTCTGTTCACCTCTCATCCTTTCACTCACTCTCTGTCTGTTCACCTCTCATCCTTTCACTCACTCTCTGTCTGTTCACCTCTCATCCTTTCACTCACTCTCTGTCTGTTCACCTCTCATCCTTTCACTCTCTCTCTGTCTGTTCACCTCATCCTTTCACTCTCTCTCTGTCTGTTCACCTCTCATCCTTTCACTCTCTGTCTGTTCACCTCTCTTCCTTTCACTCTCTCTGTCTGTTCACCTCTCTTCCTTTCACTCTCTCTCTGTCTGTTCACCTCTCATCCTTTCTCTCTCTCTCTGTCT
Organism: Coregonus clupeaformis; assembly: GCF_020615455.1. Taxonomy (NCBI): domain Eukaryota; kingdom Metazoa; phylum Chordata; class Actinopteri; order Salmoniformes; family Salmonidae; genus Coregonus; species Coregonus clupeaformis. The sequence goes on along the minus strand of NW_025533567.1, from coordinate 165,160 downwards.
GTTCACCTCTTCCTTTCACTCTCTCTCTGTCTGTTCACCTCTCATCCTTTCACTCTCTCTCTCTGTCTGTTCACCTCTCATCCTTTCACTCTCTCTCTGTCTGTTCACCTCTCATCCTTCCACTCTCTCTGTCTGTTCACCTCTCATCCTTTCACTCTCTCTCTCTGTCTGTTCACCTCTCATCCTTTCACTCACTCTCTGTCTGTTCACCTCTCATCCTTTCACTCTCTCTCTCTGTCTGTTCACCTCTCATCCTTTCACTCTCTCTCTCTGTCTGTTCACCTCTCATCCTTTCACTCTCTGTCTGTTCACCTCTCTTCCTTTCACTCTCTCTCTGTCTGTTCACCTCTCTTCCTTTCACTCTCTCTGTCTGTTCACCTCTCTTCCTTTCACTCTCTCTCTGTCTGTTCACCTCTCATTCTTTCACTCTCTCTCTGTCTGTTCACCTCTCTTCCTTTCACTCTCTCTCTGTCTGTTCACCTCTCTTCCTTTCACTCTCTCTCTGTCTGTTCACCTCTCTTCCTTTCACTCTCTCTGTCTGTTCACCTCTCTTCCTTTCACTTTCTCTGTCTGTTCACCTCTCTTCCTTTCACTTTCTCTGTCTGTTCACCTCTCTTCCTTTCACTCTCTCTCTGTCTGTTCACCTGTCTTCCTTTCACTCTCTCTCTGTCTGTTCACCTCTCTTCCTTTCACTCTCTCTCTGTCTGTTCACCTCTCTTCCTTTCACTCTCTCTCTGTCTGTGCACCTCTCTTCCTTTCACTCTCTCTCTGTCTGTGCACCTCTCTTCCTTTCACTCTCTCTCTGTCTGTTCACCTCTCTTCCTTTCACTCTCTCTCTGTCTGTTCACCTCTCTTCCTTTCACTCTCTCTCTGTCTGTTCACCTCTCTTCCTTTCACTCTCTCTCTCTGTTCACCTCTCATCCTTTCACTCTCTCTCTGTCTGTTCACCTCTTCCTTTGACTCTCTGTCTGTTCACCTCTTCCTTTGACTCTCTCTCTGTCTGTTCACCTCTTCCTTTCACTCTCTCTCTGTCTGTTCACCTCTCATCCTTTCACTCTCTCTCTCTGTCTGTTCACCTCTCATCCTTTCACTCTCTCTCTGTCTGTTCACCTCTCTTCCTTTCACTCTCTCTGTGTCTGTTCACATCTCATCCTTTCTCTCTCTGTGTCTGTTCACATCTCATCCTTTCTCTCTCTGTGTCTGTTCACCTCTCATCCTTTCACTCTATCTGTTATCTATTATTACTTTTTTCAGCTGTTTTCTGTTTTGACAGGTGGACATGAATCAAGATCGACTCGTCAGCCTGGAAGAGTTCCTTAAATCAACAGACAAGAAAGAGTTCAACAGCCCTAAAGAATGGGATGTAAGTAAGGGTAGACGTTGGGTAGATTTATAGCTTGTGTGTTGCGTCATGTCAGACTCCACTCATATTCGTCTTCCCCATCCCTCCAGACTTTAGACGACACCAAGCCGGTGTTCACAGAGGCTGAGCTCCAGCGGTTTGAGGCGGAGCTGCGGACCAAGGAGGAGGAGCTGGGAAGGAGGGCGGAGTCTCTTCGTCAGGAGCAGGATCTGCTGAAGGAGAGGGGCAAGGCCCTGGAAGCCCAGAGACGAGAGTACCAACAGGTAGACAACCACTACTTACTCTACGTAGTGGTAATGGAGGATATCTATCTGTTCATCAATACACTGTGTATAGCCATACTATGAACAGCAAAATACTGTCAAATAAGCCATACTCTCACTATAGCGATTATACCGTCAATGAAATATGAAACTATGAGTAGTCATATGATTATTATTGAAGGAATTATGACTCAGAAATGTTTCTCTGATTCTGTCAGGCAGTACTAGAGATGTCTCAGAGGAAGGAGAAACAGGCAGTGGAGGGGCAGCCTCCTACGGGTCCTAACGGAGAACTACAGTTCCACCAAGAGATGCAGAAACTGGAAGATCAAGGTAAATGAGATGGGAGGAGTTTAAAAAGAGCGGGATGGAGTGAGTTGGACATTTTTGCTTTTGTCTCCTTCTTTCAGTAATGGAATGTTCTCTCTCGCGCTCTCATTCAGGTGCTAAAGCTCCTGTTGAACAAGAAGTCCAAGAGGCCCACAATAACCTGCCTGCAGAACCACCACAGAACCTGCCCATACACACCTAATACAGCACTCGGATACACATAGGGTTGCAAAGGGAGGGTAGAGTTGCAAACTTTCACATAGGGTTGCAAACTTTCTAAGTTTACCAGTAAACTACCAGAATTTTGGTAACTTTCAAGGAATATATGGAATTTCATCAGATGACATCTAGTGTCCTTCTTTGGTACTTCAGATTATCACAGGTGTCTTTGAGCATGGTTACATTCACACAATAACACAATTTTGTTTAAAACATTTACATGTTTGCAAGAAGAAGGATTTCCCTAATAATCCTGTTTACATGGACACATCTGAAATACGGCTACTGATGGGACTTGTGATAAATTCCGAAAATCGTCAATCAAAAAAAAACGTTTGACCACAGTGGCCATGTTATTTTTGCAAAACCTTTTTGATTGTGAGTTGGGACATATAAAGTTTGTATGTGAAAACTATTTCTAATGTGCTTACTTTGTTTTTCCAAACTCACTTTACTCGTGCATAAGAGGGAGTCTTGCGTTACTGGTGCTGGCACATGCTCAGATCACACAGCTAGAACGCCGATTTAAGGTGTTTACATGCCCTAATCATTCGAAAGATTGCTCAGAAAACCAGATGTTTTAATCGGCGTATGCTTGCTTAGATATGGACCGTACGCCGATTTAAGATAAGCAGAGTAAGGTGTTTACATGACTATTTCCATACTAGGCCTACTGCCATAATCAATTTAATATCGAATTATTAGTGCGTATGTAAATGTATTCATGAATTATCTGTTGCCCTCTGTGTGGCCTTATCACATGTAAAATATATACATTAATCGAATAAGATGTTTTTAAAATAACAAATAAAATGACAACGCTGTAAAACATCCTAAATATAAACCATCAATTTAGTGAATGCCATTAGTGTTTAATATGAGGTTTTCCGAAAATATCCTTTGTATTTCTTTTACACACTTTTTATTTTACTATGTCTTTGTTGTAAATGTATTGGGGCCAAACTGGTGACAGTTGGAAACAGTGGTTGGAAAAGTTTGCGGAGTTAATTGAAAATAATGCAATTGTTGATTAGATGCTTTTTTAATTAATTAGGCTGTTTTCTCTTGAACCATAGTCTATCCACTAGAAACTCATGGACGATATGGACACAGATATAAAAATGTTAGACTATATATGAATAAAAAATGTTTTAGTTAAAGTATAAATTACCAAAGTTACCATAGATTGCCATAGATTACCTGTTAATTACCAATATTAGAGGATTCCAGTAAGTTTGGTAAAATACTGGTAGCTTTGCAACCCTAAATAAACACACACACGCTCTCACAGGAACACATCTCTTTCACTGACACACATATCCAGATGGGTACAGCAGATTACATCATACAGCCCAAGCGTACAACCCCAGTCAGTCAGGCACATCGTATCGTCCCCTACCTATCTCTGTGGTTTACATTTTATCTCAATAAATTATTCAACTCACTGGACCTAGCCTTCTTCATTTGAAATTCTCTGTCAGGCCTGTGAAGTGACAGTCTACAGAGGACTACACTATTCTGTCCTTATGTTGTCTGTCTGTGTTGTATACCTAGCTTGCTATTTCCACTGTTTCCCCCCAAATGTCAAATTTCTGATTCGTGACCTCTAACCCTTTCCCAGATGAGGTACATTGTTTGAAAATTTAATTCCCCTGCCCTTCTGCCCTCACACACTCCTCTAGTTGACCTTTGACCTCTCATGCCAATAACTGATTTGTCTATTGGTCGCTGGGATCTTGCATGTTTCTGTGCATTGTTGTTTTTCCAGCCTTATCCCTTTTGGCATCGCCCTTCTTATTTTAAATGTAATTTAAACATTCTGTTGAAGGAATGAATCCCTTAGTTGTCTCTGTACTGTACTGTGCTCTCTCCTTTCCTCTGCTGTTGTCCAGTGGTATGGTTCCCTTGGGAGTATGTGCTCATCCTTGTTGTTGTCCCATGGAATGGGTCCCCTGGCACACAGTGCATTCCTACCCTGCATTCCACTCACCCCCTGACCCCCGGTGACCTCAATGATGTCCTCACTGCCCCTCCTCTCTGGGTGGCCATGCAGCTGTCAGCTGTCAATCACTCTGCTGGTGGTGACATCACTGCTCAGGGATGGACACATCTGTGTGTTTAGCAACATCTGAAAGTAAACTGTCATATTTCTTCAAAATGTTCTATTTTTTATTCTCATTCTGGTAGTAAGTGAGAAAAGTCTGTGACAACATAAAGGAGAGACAGCTGGATGTGATCTCAAGTTATGAGCAACATACAGTGGGGAAAAAAAGTATTTAGTCAGCCACCAATTGTGCAAGTTCTCCCACTTAAAAAGATGAGAGAGGCCTGTAATTTTCATCATAGGTACACGTCAACTATGACAGACAAAATGAGAAGAAAAAAATCCTGAAAATCACATTGTAGGATTTTTAATGAATTTATTTGCAAATTATGGTGGAAAATAAGTATTTGGTCAACAACAAAAGTTTCTCAATACTTTGTTATATACCCTTTGTTGGCAATGACACAGGTCAAACATTTTCTGTAAGTCTTCACAAGGTTTTCACACACTGTTGCTGGTATTTTGGCCCATTCCTCCATGCAGATCTCCTCTAGAGCAGTGATGTTTTGGGGCTGTCGCTGGGCAACACGGACTTTCAACTCCCTCCAAAGATTTTCTATGGGGTTGAGATCTGGAGACTGGCTAGGCCACTCCAGGACCTTGAAATGCTTCTTACGAAGCCACTCCTTCATTGCCCGGGTGGTGTGTTTGGGATCATTGTCATGCTGAAAGACCCAGCCACGTTTCATCTTCAATGCCCTTGCTGATGGAAGGAGGTTTTCACTCAATCTCACGATACATGGCCCCATTCATTCTTTCCTTTACACGGATCAGTCGTCCTGGTCCCTTTGCAGAAAAACAGCCCCAAAGCATGATGTTTCCACCCCCATGCTTCACAGTAGGTATGGTGTTCTTTGGATGCAACTCAGCATTCTTTGTCCTCCAAACACGACGAGTTGAGTTTTTACCAAAAAGTTATATTTTGGTTTCATCTGACCATATGACATTCTCCCAGTCCTCTTCTGGATCATCCAAATGCACTCTAGCAAACTTCAGACGGGCCTGGACATGTACTGGCTTAAGCAGGGGGACACGTCTGGCACTGCAGGATTTGAGTCCCTGGCGGCGTAATGTGTTACTGATGGTAGGCTTTGTTACTTTGGTCCCAGCTCTCTGCAGGTCATTCACTAGGTCCCCCTGTGTGGTTCTGGGATTTTTGCTCACCACGGGGTGAGATCTTGCATGGAGCCCCAGATCGAGGGAGATTATCAGTGGTCTTGTATGTCTTCCATTTCCTAATAATTGCTCCCACAGTTGATTTCTTCAAACCAAGCTGCTTACCTATTGCAGATTCAGTCTTCCCAGCCTGGTGCAGGTCTACAATTTTGTTTCTGGTGTCCTTTGACAGCTCTTTGGTCTTGGCCATAGTGGAGTTTGGAGTGTGACTGTTTGAGTTTGTGGACAGGTGTCTTTTATACTGATAACAAGTTCAAACAGGTGCCATTAATACAGGTAACGAGTGGAGGACAGAGGAGCCTCTTAAAGAAGAAGTTACAGGTCTGTGAGAGCCAGAAATCTTGCTTGTTTGTAGGTGACCAAATACTTATTTTCCACCATAATTTGCAAATAAATTCATAAAAAATACTACAATGTGATTTTCAGGATTTTTTTTTCTCAATTTGTCTGTCATAGTTGATGTGTACCTATGATGAAAATTACAGGCCTCTCTCATCTTTTTAAGTGGGAGAACTTGCACAATTGGTGGCTGACTAAATACTTTTTTTCCCCACTGTAAGTTCTATATGATCGTGACCATTTTGAACGTCTTCTATACGGTTGGACAACATGCAGTACCAGAGCAACACAGCAGATGATGGTAGACACACTGATCAAGCTGAGTGTCCCTCACACAGATTTATGTAACTGTCTTTACTTTTTTCTCTAAAAAGGAATCATTTTTTAGCTTTGATATTTACAGCTCCTCGCCTCCATGTTGGGGGGGTTACTTGATGAGTTGGTTATGAAAGTGACCTGTGTTACCTTGTTCTTATGTGTCCAATGTCCATAGCCTGAGGCACAGCACAGCCTCTGTTCTCATGTGTTAGTTCTCTGAATAGAACATCTGACTGTCTGTCTGTCTGTCTCTCTGCCTGTGACCTTTGGAACCCCCAATGAACCCCACTGGAACCTCAAGGAATCACCAGTTAATAATTTGGAAATTATACCACTATGGAATGATACTAGTATTAGACATAGTACTGATGCTGCTGACACATGATGGCTTCTTCTCCATCATCATCTCCAGATCAGAGCGCCTGTAATTAGGCCATGGTGCAGTATCCATATTGACCTGCAGAGGGAGACATTGAGTCAGTGCAGAAACAGCAGAAATGTGGAAAGATATGGACACAGAGTACTTTCTGTCATTTGCCTCTCTCTCCTATTGAGAGCTTTGTATAAAAACACCCATACATTTGGGCTGTTTACCAAACCAATATGCCTACAGATCAATAAAATTACATAAAAAAACATGAACAGTTACTCTCTGCTGTGAGTCGAATGATATGGGATCATCATCTTCCAGCATCACAGGAACAAACTGTCCAGATGGTCTTTCTGTTAGACATTGTGCTGAGCTTTCGCTAATAGACCTTATTCAGATAAAGGTAGTTTAAAAAGCACATGTGTGCCAATTCACAGTGTGTGGGTGTGCTTCTCATCTGGTCTGGTGTCTTCTGAAGGGAGGCATCAGTGACAGCCAGTCCTCTCCCTGCAACAGCAAGGTATATGACAGAGTTGCTGAAACCTGTTGTGTCATATGTGTCCTATCCATTGTCACTATCTGCACACCGTGGAATCTCAGAGAGCAAGTCTTTGGAACAATAGCACTATTTGTGATTTGGCATGAGATGGACGAGGGATTTAAATGTTGGAAATGGGCAGATCAAGTGTCTTCTCAATAAGGTCTTTGGCCAAAGAGTGGTGGATTACAAATGTATCCGAAGGAAAGAAGAGAAAGGGCATCAGGGGAGACAGGGACTGAGGATCTGTTTGGCCCCTCTGAGGTCAGACTGCTGCCACCTCTGGTCTGACCCTGACCTTAGTCTGACCTGGAAGGAAGGAAGGGGGGGTTATATGATAAACTATGCAATGGACTCACTTTTCTGTCTGACAATTATTGGTTTTGACATCACATCTGTCCTTATCTGAAGTGGGGACCAGCATACATACTCAGATGATTGACACATTCATTCTACTGAGTGCCTCGGCAATAGCTTTCTGTCTCTTCTCCAAAGGAAAGATTATTGCCTATTTGAATGCTCTCTCTGTGCATTACAGTGACATCATCCTCTAAGAGAAAATTACGTCATCCCTTCCGGGACTCTTCTTACCACCCCAACCAATTGAGCTGAAACCAATTTAAATGTATTCTATTGGCTCTGCCAGTTCCAGAAACCGCCTTCTCTTGCCTTCGGTTGGTTGAAGTGTAACCGGTGCCCTGTGGTGATTGGTGTCAACTGCACATCTGTCTGTGCGTCCGACCATGAAAAGAATACAGAGGTGGAGATGACTAGCGGGTAATTTGGTTTTGACATTTATAGACTGTTTGAATTTCTGTAGAAATACGTTCAAAATACATGATATACACAGTTTAATTTAGAAAGATCCGAAAAGAACACAGCATTTGATCATAAACCATATTTAGGCCTGAACATTTAAGGACCCACTCTGCACAACAAAACATTAAATGGTGAAATATGTTCAAGAAAAAAATGAATATTTGGCATATACATAGCTTTATTGTGTGTGTGTGTGTGTGTGTGTGTGTGTGTGTGTGTGTGGGGGGTAGTAATAGGTGAGTTTTGAACTGTTAATAGGTGAGTTTTGAACTGTGAATGACGCAGTTCTCTTACTAGACACCAGAGGGGGAGGATGTTTCACTGTAGCCTACAATATGAGGCTATAGAAGTTATTAGTCCTTCTCTGATTTCCATACATGTCGGGTCTAACATTGAATGTGAGTGTAATTTAAATGTGTGTCAATGTAAAAAAAAATCACGACTGTGCCCTCATGAGTGTATGCGCATGCATGGTCAATAAATTGTATAGCCCGATGATCAATAAACAGTATAGCCCGGCGTGCGTGAGTGGGCGCGTGAGAGCTGCGAGATTGTTTCTTTAAGACCCAGCACCTTTTCATCCGAGGGAGGGAGGCATGGATATAGAGAATGAGGAGCGGGAGAAAGACGGGGGTTGTCTATGGTGAGGTGTAACGTCGCTCGCGCCCAGTGCCATCGTTTACATGTGTGAGAAGGGAGAGGAAAGGGGGTTTGCTGGCTGGCAACCGGATTTTCACGGCGATACGACTTTTAACGGCGAGATGCTCCTATGGGGTAAATGGGAATTATGTATTTTTTGCTTTCGATGATGACAAGGGTGAGATAAGATAATGAATACAACATTGGTATCTGACATTTAATTAATGTTGTGAGATAGAGCTGTGCATGATCTGCCAGCTGTTTATGAGGAGGGGGATGGAGAGGGGGCGAGGCGGTTTGGTGTAAACGCCTAACATTCGGTATAACGGGATGCTTCATTGCCTACAATAGAATTGGGACATTTAAGAAGAATGCACAATCTTTCCTTTGTGCGTATAGCCTTTATTTCGTTTGCCGAATAATTTGCATAGAGGCCATCGGAAGGAAATCGGATGGGAGGAGGCTATAGGCTACATAGCCTAAATACATGACATATTCTGTTGTATTTTTTTCACGTCGCTTTTCTGTTGTGACAGTGGTTTTAATTTATTAGGCCTAACATAGACCCTTCTCGCTAAATATATGTTCAGATTGTAGCATACATAGTGTGAGACACAGGTTATTGTGAGACAGAGATATATTCCCTACTACAGACTACACATAGTCCATAATTACAATGATGACAATTTAAATTCATATACATTATGAGACTGCCCCGCATAAATAAATGTCTGTCTGTCTATCTCTGTAGGCTATTAAGGGCTACATCCGGCTCGCTTATTTTACCCATGATCCCCCTACTGAACGAGATGGCCAGGCTAAGGCTACAGCGTAACCCTCCATGACTCTAGTTTCCGTGTATAACGCGCATCCATGATTAGCATTATGACTAATAGGCTGTATAAGAGCAGAGACGGATGGATACATAGCTTCAGACAGACGTGTGCAACGGAGTAGGTTGCCGTGGAGGCTGGACAGAATGAATGCAATAGGCTCCTATATGTATTCTCCTGAATAGTCATTGTGGTGGAACAGAGATAGGTGTGTGTGTGTTTATTTGCTGTCCAGTGAATGTGTGAAGTGTGTGTGTGTGTGTGTGAGAGAGAGTTGAGAGAGATAAGAGAGAGAGAGCAAGTGTGTGTGTGTTTGTGTGCATGTGTGTGTGTGTGCTTGTGTGTGTGTGTGTTTGTGTGCATGCGTGTGTGTATTTTGGAAAATATTGGTAGTGGAGGTTGATTAGACAGATTTTTTTTTCATCAAGTCAAATGCTTACAATGTGCAATACCTAAGCTACAGTAGTCGTCTTAATTATCTGGCCTGCTCTGTAAACAGCTGCTCCCAACTGGCTATGACAGATTTTATTTAGTAATTTCATCTGGTTTTGTGTCTGTACTGGCCACCCCATCATCTCACCTGGTCCACCCACATCTCAGAGAAGGGGTTCTCCACTTCCTCCTCTTTCGGCCTGGATTGTCTTTATGATGTCGGTTACTAACAAACTGTTCTCTAAAATCTGTTGCATTATTAGATGCAAGTATGAGGCTCTTTCATCTTGTCAATTACAATGATATAAGGTGTTTTAGGGACCCTCCTATGCCATATGATGGGATTGAGAGCCTTGAGAGTTGAATTGAAAAACAGTATAATTTCTCTCTTCTTGTTTTCTATCACCTTTTTCTCTATTTTCCAGCTGCTTCTCTCATCTGTCTGAAGACCACCCTGGGGCGTCCGAGGCCCTCCACTACACCTGCCCTCCCTCTTGCCCCTTCCCTAAACCCTTAGACACCCCCCATGGACTCCTCCTAAATTTGGGAACCTAACTGCACCCCACCCAAAGACACACACCACACCCCAAAGGTACCTCACAATTACCTAGGCTCTGTCACTCAGCCAGACTCACTGAGACAACCAATCAGTTGCTATTAGGACAAGCAGAGAGCCAATCAGGTGTTTGCCAGACACAGCAGAGCTATTCCTGTGGGAGCAATACATCCAAAGGAGCTAATTAGGTGAAGCCAGGAAGTAGAGATGAGGAAGTAGCAAGGTACAGAGTGACAAGCCGTTAACCGACCAAACACAGGCTTGTTAATGATGACTGTGACGTCTTATTCATAGAGAGGAGAGGTACAGAGGAGAGAGAAGAGTAACAGAGTGCCACCTTTCTGCTTGCCTGTCTACCAACCTCTCTCATGTAGTAACAGGAGAAAAGGACAAGGACACAAACAAAAGAGAGAGAGAGACCAAGGGCCAAAGCTAGGCAGAGAGAAAAAGAGAGAGAGAGACAAAAGAGAACAGAGTGCCAACACACCTTACCTCAGACAAACATACACACTTCCAAACATTCCGTGGGCCCCTTGAAGCAAATTCTCCCGGATCACTCCCACACTCTCTCCACCGACACCCACTAACTCTCAGCTAACACCCCACACACTCCAGTCCTCTCCCACACACTCTCCGGCCTCAAGATGATGTGCGAGGTGATGCCAACCATCTCTGAGGATGGGCGTGGCGGGAGTGGGGGAGGGCCTTCCTCTCCGGGAGGGAGTGGCGGGGGAATGGGAGGCGGTATGGGAGGAATGGGGGGTGGGTACGGGGGCAGAGGGGAGCCTCGGGGTGGAGGTGACGAGGGGGGCAGCACGGGGAACCTGGAGTCTCTGATGGTGAACATGCTGACTGAGAGGGAGAAGCTGCTGGACAGCATGAGGGAGACCCAGGACAGTCTGGGGACGGCCCAGCTTCGCCTCCGAGACCTGGGCCATGAGAAGGACTCCCTCTCGAGACAGCTGTCCATCGCCCTGCCACAGGTACACACAGGGGGAGGGAGGGTGTGTCTGTGTGCACGTTCGTGTGTTCGTGCTTGCGTGTGCACTTGCGTACGTGACTCCTGTGTGTGTGTGTTTCTTTGTGTGCATCCGTGCGTGCATGCTTGAGTTTTTGTGTGTGTGTGTCGTATGTGTGTTTACATGGTAAGTGTGAGATCTGGACAAAGAATCTATAGAGACCTTCCTGTTGCCTCGCTACAAACACATTGTGAGTGTGAAAAAGAGAGAGTGAGTGTACACAGTGCGTTCGGAAAGTATTCAGACCCCTTGACTTTGTTCACATTTTGTTACGTTACAGCCTTATTCTAAAATGGATTAAATACAAAAAATTCCTCATCAATCTACACACAATATCCCATAATGACAAAGTGAAAACAGATTTTTAGTAAAAAAAGAAAAAACTGAAATACCTTATTTACACCTGTCTATATAAGGTCCCACAGTTGACAGTGCATCTCAGAGCAAAAACCAAGCCATGAGGTCGAAGGAATTGTCCGTAGAGCTCTGAGACAGGATTGTATTGAGGCACAGATCTGGGGAAGGGTACCAAAACATTTCTGCAGCATTGAAGGTCCCCAAGAACACAGTGGCCTCTATCATTCTTAAATGGAAGAAGTTTGGAACCACCAAGACTCTTCCTAGAGCTGGCCGCCCGGCCAAACTGAGCAATCGGGGGAGAGGGGCCTTGGTCAGGGAGGTGACCAAGAACCCAATGGTCACTCTGACAGAGCTCCAGAGTTCCTCTGTGGAGATGGGAGAACCTTCCAGAAGGACAACAATCTCTGCAGCACTCCACCAATCAGGCCTTTATGGTAGAGTGGCCAGACGGAAGCTACTCCTCAGTAAAAGGCACATGACAGCCCGCTTGGAGTTTGCCAAAAGGCACCTAAAGGACTCTCAGACCATAAGAAACAAGATTCTCTGGACTGATAAAACCAAGATTGAACTCTTTGGCCTGAATGCCAAGAGTCACATCTGGAGGAAACCTGGCACCGTCCCTACGGTGATGGTGGTGGCAGCATCATGCTGTGGGGATGTTTTTCAGTGGCAGGGACTGGGAGACTAGTCCGGATCGAGGGAAAGATGAACGGAGCAAAGTACAGAGAGATCCTTGATGAAAACCTGCTCCAGAGCGCTCAGGACCTCAGAATGGGTCAAAGGTTCACCTTCCAACAGGACAACGACCCTAAGCACACAGCCAAGACTATGCAGGTGTAGCTTCGGGACAAGTCTCTGAATGTCCTTGAGTGGCCCAGCCAGAGCCCGGACTTGAACCCGATCTAACATGTTTGGATAGACCTGAAAATAGCTGTGCAGCGACACTCCCCATCCAACCTGACAGAGCTTGAGAGGATTTGCAAAGAAGAATGGGAAAAACTACCAAAATACAGGTGTGCCAAGCTTGAAGTGTCATACCCAAGAAGACTCGAGGCTGTAATAGCTGCCAAAGGTGCTTCAACAAAGTACTGAGTAAAGGGTCTGAATACTTATGTAAATGTGATATTTCAGTTTTTTATTTTTAATAAATTTGCTGAAATTGATAAAAACCTGTTTTTGCTTTGTCATTATGGGGTATTGTGTGTAGATTGATGAGGGAAAAAAACTATTTAATCAATTTTAGAATAAGGCTGTAACGTAACAAAATGTGGAAAAAGTCAAGGGGTCTGAATACTTTCCGAATTTACTGTAGCTATCTCTGTATTGTCACGTGTAATTGCACTCCATATGTTTCAGTAGCTGTGTGCCTGAGATAATGTACAGTCATTGCTAAATGGTCGTTTATGCTCAGACTTTAACATTATGGTTATGGTTTTATGTGGCTTCTCTTATCCATACTGAGCTATTGTGGGATCTACTGGACATACCAATGAGCTGTTCAGTTTTGTACTGAGTTGTTACATCTGTACTTATACCGTTATGTTCTTGTCTGTTCTAGTTGGGATGTGGTTGTTCCTGCTCATACTGACCACTTCTGATGCATATTGAGCAGGGCTGTGGCAGAATCATGACTTAGACATGATGACAGACTGTTACATATTATTGGCGGTTCCATTCGATTTAGTAAAGGACCTCTATAATACCCAGGCCAATATTAGCCCACATCCTTATGCCCGTGGAGTAATCATTCTAGTGTGACGGACTCCACTGAACATGCGAAGAGGACTCCATCTTGGATTTCTGACAGGCAGTCTCCCTGGATGCCTAAGTGGAGTGATGCGGTTTATTTTGTTAGAACCCATATTTTCTCTAAACTATTGGAAGGAATAACAGATGTGATAGGGCAGTGTGTTCTCACCGAGAATGACTGGACATTAAAGGGCCATATTACCTCACTGAGAGGGGGATCAATATGGTGCACACATCTGCAGACACACACATACACACGATGCGAGCAGCACAGAGCGCTGTGATAGATTCAACACTAGCGCTAGCAGCACAGAGCGCTGTGATAGATTCAACACTAGCGCTAGCAGCACAGAGCGCTGTGATAGATTCAACACTAGCGCTAGCAGCACAGAGCGCTGTGATAGATTCAACACTAGCGCTAGCAGCACAGAGCGCTGTGATAGATTCAACACTAGCAAGGTTCATTGAGTGCGTCTGCTCAGAGTGTGGCGCCACTGCCTAGAGAGAGAGGAGAGGGAGAGTGGAGAGAGACAGTTTGATGGAGAGAGATGGATGCAGAGTGAGAATAAGAGCATGGTACAGAGAGAACTGGTGGTATGAAACACACACACAGACTAACAAATCAGGCCAATTTGCATATTGCTGCATACTAATGATGGAGCTACTGGCGTCTATTCTAAGGTGTTCTGGGTTATCACATGGAGAGATAGAGATGGATGAAGGATTGTGAGGATGAGAGCGCAGTAGGCCTAGTGAGAGGATGAGAGGGAGAGATGGAGGCTCGGTACAGTCGAGAGACACCTTGAGGTAGTTTATGATCACATTGTGTCTTGGACTGGGGAGGGGGAGTGAAACAGGGAGAGAGAGAGAGAACTCTAGAGAGAGAAAGCATAGAATTGTGGGATATTGGTGCCAAAAGCTGTCTCAAACCATTTTCAGCTAGAATCAATCCCAGAATTTCAAGTTCCTATGGGTCTGCCGTGTGCCATCTGTACATGGCTCTCCCTTTTCTCCTGTCTTCTTTTTCCCTTTTCCCCTGTTCTCTTTTCCCCTTTTCCCCTGTCCTCTTTTTCCCTTTTCCCCTGTCCTCTTTTTCCCTTTTCCCCTGTCCTCTTTTTCCCTTTTCCCCTCTCCTCTTTTCCCCTTTTCCCCTGTCCTTTTTTTCCCTTTTTTCCTGTCCTCTTTTTCCCCTTTCCCCTGTCCTCTTTTTCCCTTTTCCCCTGTCCTCTTTTTCCCTTTTCCTGTCCTCTTTTTCCCTTTTTTCCTGTCCTCTTTTTCCCCTTTCCCCTGTCCTCGTTTTCCCTTTTCCCCTGTCCTCTTTTTCCCTTTTCCCCTGTCCTCTTTTTCCCTTTTCCCCTGTCCTCTTTTTCCCTTTTCCCCTGTCCTCTTTTTCCCTTTTCCCCTGTCCTCTTTTTCCCTTTTCCCCTGTCCTCTTTTTCCCTTTTCCCCTGTCCTCTTTTTCCCTTTTTCCCCTGTCCTCTTTTTCCCCTTTCCCCTGTCCTCTTTTTCCCTTTTCTCCTCAGTCTCCTCTATCAGTAGTTACCACTGATGTGCACACTGACAGCCCAGTCCCTAATATCACTGAACACAATAATCAACAGTGTTATGTTATAATGCTCCAGGGCATGTAGAATTACACCATATACTGTAAGAGCTGGACTAAGCACCACTGCCTCTCAGTGGCTTGTGGGAACGCCAGCCTTCACATGCTCCAGGACACAGGCGGTTGCATGCTTTTCCTTACTGTGACACTGATAGTGAATGTGTGTCATGGCTTGATCACGCACGGGTAAATTTAATCTAAGCCAAGATGGGCGACAGGACAGAGGATGGTACAGTGGCATATGTGGCTATATGTCAGCGTACACAACATGGCTGGCCACGCCACAACAGAATGGCCATGAGGTGTTCACTGGAGTGTTATGAACAACCCAGGCCAGGCCAGGAACATAGACATTATCTGCTCCCAGATATACATAGTTGGAAATTCAACGTCATACTATAGTCGACTCAGTTATGATAATGATGTTGATCATCTTCAACTTCCTGTTTTTATGTAAGGTGGCACTATTAATGGTGTTTGTGTGTCGCGGGGGGGTGTCAGTAGAGACTGGTGGGAGGAGCTATAGGAGGACAGGCTCATTGTAATGGCTGGAATGGAATATATGGAACGGAGTCAAACGTGGTTTCCATATCTTTGTGTATGATACCATTCCATCGATTCCATTCCAGCCAATACAATGAGCTCGTCCTCCAATAGCTCCTCCCACCAGCCTTCACTGGTGTGTGTGTGTGTGTGTCACACCAGTGTGTCACAGGTCTGTCATTAAAGGCTTGTTTGGTATTTACATATTTGGTATTTCTTGTTGAAGTGTTTTTGTTCTTAATTGTATCTTGTTGAGCTGTTCATGTTTGTAATTGTGCTGTATGTATGTGTGTTAATGTACTGTATATGATTATGGCTTCATGCAGTGTATTGTGAGTAACGCCGCCCCCTTGTGTCTCTGCAGGAGTTTGCAGTGCTGACCAAAGAGCTGAATGTCTGCCGGGAGCAGCTGCTGGAGAGAGAGGAGGAGATAGCAGAACTCAAAGCAGAGAGGAACAACACACGGGTTAGTCAATCTGTTTCTGTGTGTGTGTGTGTGTATGCGTGTGTGTGTGTGTGTGTGTGTGTGTGTGTGTGTGTGTGTGTGTGTGTAGAATTGTGGGCTTGAGTGTATGTCTTTGTGTCTGTTGATGTGTGTATGTCTATTCATGCATGCATATGTTTACGCTTGAGTATGTCTGTATACCTATATGTTATACAGTTCAGTTCATGTAGATCAGATCCTTATTCCAAGTGTCCCCTGCTCTCTGTGTGTCTAGCTGCTGCTGGAGCATCTGGAGTGCCTGGTGTCTCGTCATGAGCGCAGTCTGAGGATGACAGTGGTGAAGAGGCAGGCCCAGTCTCCAGCCGGGGTCTCCAGCGAGGTGGAGGTCCTCAAGGCCCTCAAGTCCCTGTTCGAACATCACAAAGCCCTGGACGAGAAGGTGTGTGTGTGTATGTGTGTGTGTGTGCATGTATGTGTGTGTGTGTTGCAAAGGGCTGGACAAGAAGGTTAGTCTGGGTGCTAAATGGAGGAGTGAGTGGGCTGGCTCCACAGGATTTCTTCTTAACCTTCTGTACTAACATCCACCTCTCTCTCCCCTTCCCTCCCACTCTCTTTCTCTCTTTCCGCTATCTCGTCTTTCTCTCCCCCTTTGTCTGTCTGGGACTTCCTTAGGTGCGAGAGAGGTTACGTGTGGCTCTGGAGCGAGTGACTCTTTTAGAGGAAGAGCTGGAGTCCTCCTCAAATGAGGTGAGTTATCCTCCTCTACTCATTCTCCTTTTCCTTTCCACTGATAAAGCATATTTTCTAAACCTTTCTGTTCTCCATCTCTACCTAGTGCCATTCCTTAAGAGACCAAATCAAAAGACGACAACAAGGCTTGGAAAATGGGAAAGAGGTGAGGGGATTTATGCTTTATTGGCTGAAGTAAATGTTGAAGTATTAGTGTCACATGTACTGCATATATAGTTTGCTTTGAGTTTAAGGAGTGACATCACATTTCCATATTTACATGATCTTGTATTTTCCTTGTCATTTTCCTCTCCTTCTTCCTTTTACAGCGGCTGCCCAATGGACCCTCCTCCATCCTGGATGATGGAGAGATTGACAGAGAGAGACAGAGAGAAACAGAGATAGAGCGGCAGAGAGCAGAGCTGGCCCAGCTGAAAGAAAGACTGGCCCTCATGTGCAGACAGGTGAGTGACAAATAGAGATAGAGAGAACTATTTATGTAATGTATTACACAGTTTTAGACATACTTACACCAGACTTACATGTGTTTTAAGGAATATGACTTTCATAGATGTGATACTGACCCAGATAGTGGCTTCTTGTGTGTAACTATTATGTCACCCTCCAGGTTGGGGAGATCGAGGAACAGCTGACTGCAGCTAGGAGGGAGGTGACCAAGTCAGAGGAAGCCAATCAGAAACTGCAGAGGGATGTGAAGGAGGTGAGCCATACTTCCCAATTGGTTGAAAATACACGTGTGTGTCAGCATCTCATTGTGCTAGAGAGAAGATATTTGTGTCTATTTTCCCTACTCTACTAGAGAAATGTAACAGTTTCCTATGGCAACAGAGCCATTTGCATACTTGGCAGCAATAATTGCTACTGTACTGTACTGTATGTGTGAGACTTGTAGCCATGGCGACAGTATCTCTAGTAAACAGGCAAGTGCATGGAAAGAAGCTGGCGCTGTCACTCACACAGCTGATTGGTGGCCTGGGGACTGGGATGAATTTTGGGGCTAGTAGTCCCAGAGCCACCCAGTCACCACACCCCCAACCTCCTCCTCCTCTCCCTTCCTCCTCCCTCCTCCCTCCCTCCCTCCCTCCTCCTCTCCCTCCCCCTCCTCCTCCTCCTTCCCTCCTCCTCCCCCTCCTCTCCCTCCTCCTCCTCCTCCTCCAGGACTTGTGCAATAATATCTGTCACTTGGCAGAGACGTGACTCCTCTGTCAACAACTTCCTTCAACTAACTATTATCATTCTTCAGCTACAGTAATAGTGGTTTAGCCCGCAGCGCCAAGTCCCTTTGATCATACCCAACTTTTATGTTATTTTCTCCCTCTCTTTCTGTTTCTCTCTTTTCCTCTGTCTGTCTGTCCCTCCCGCCTTCTCCTCTCTATCAGGCTCTATGTCAGAGAGAGGACATGGAGGAGAGAATAACTACCTTAGAACGCAGGTAAATACCACAGTCTATCCACCCCACTGAATACACCAAGGAGTGTCTCTGGCCATAGGCAATTTTGTCTGTTGTGTTCAGTTGTAGGACATTACCTTCAAGATACGTCTGCTGTATGTCATTGTGCTGTGTGCCTGCAGGTACCTGAGTGCCCAGAGGGAGGCGACGTCTCTCCACGACATTAAAGACAGGCTGGAGAATGACCTGGCCAGTAAAGACTCCCTCTACAGGCAGGTGGGTGAAATTACCTGCTTTCTCCTGGTTGTTTCTGCTAATGGGGAGGATTGGTGGTTTAGTGATGATAAAAGCTCTACATTTTGCATTCAGGGTTGATCATTATTTTTGTTACTGACTGTGAGGGTCAATTCCTTCTCCTCCTACTCGTCTTCCTCTCCCTTCCACCTCCTCCTCCTCCTCCTCCTTCTCCTCTTCCTCCTCCTCCTCTCCTGCAGAGTGAGGAGAAGAACAGGCAGCTCCAGGAGCGTCTAGACGATGCCAAGCAGAAGCTGCAGCAGACTCTACAGAGGGCCGAGACGCTGCCTGAGATAGAGGCCCAGCTCGCCCAGAGAGTGGCTGCACTCAACAAGGTACACCACCTCCACTACCTGTGTGTGTGTGTGTGCTTGCATGTGTACGTGTGCGCGTGCGTCAAATCAAATAAATATCCAATCAAAATATGAAATAGATAAATACCTGCTACGACCCCTGCATGATAATGGTTATGGCTTCACCACACTTCATCATACTATAAACCAAAGTAATTATAGTTCAGCCTCAGGTGCAGAACAAGTCAAGAGCTGTATGATAATTCATTGCTTGCATCACAAAACTGTCTCATAACAAATATGATTGTCAAGGAGATGTAAATATTTCAGTCATCAGCGTAACTTCCCAAAAAACCAATTATGTAGTACTTGTTGAGGCAAGATGGCTGAAATGTCACTCCAAATAAGATTAATGTACACTGACATCAGTGGAGGCTCCTCAGAGAAGGAAGGGGAGGACCATCCTCCTCTGTGAATTTCATAAAAAGAAAAATGGTAAAACATTTAAAAAGTTACCCTTTTTAGATAAAACTATACTAAATATAATCACGTCAACAAATACTTGATTAAAACACACTATTTTGCTATTAGATTCTACAGTAGCCTCAACAGCACTCTGTAGAGTAGCACCATGGTGTAGCCGGAGGACAGCTAGCTTCCGTTCTCCTCTGGGTACATTGACTTCAATACAAAACCTAGGAGGCTCATGATTCTCACCCCCTTCCATAGACTTACACAGTAATTATGACAAGAAGGACATCCTCCAACCTATCAGAGCTCTTGCAGCATGAACTGACATGTTGTCCACCCAATCAAAGGATCAGAGAATGAATCTAGTACTGAAAGCATAAACTACATCTAGCTAGCACTGCAGTGCATAAATGTGGTGAGTAGTTGACTCAAAGAGAGAGAAAGACAATAGTTTAACAGTTTTGAACAAATGTGTTTATTCCAAAATGAAGGAGAAGCAAGAGAGAGAGAGAGAGAGATTGTCACTTTTCACTTTCAGTTTCACTTACTTAGCTAGCAAATGCAGCTAGCTAGTTTAGCCTACTCAAACACCCTGCTCAAACAGAGGGATGCTATGTTAGCTAGCTGGCAATGACTATCCAACACAACACTGGAACTCTTCCAAGTCATGGTAAGCTTTTACTAATTTATTGCCACCGGGGCCCGCCGGTGTAACTGCTTACTGACTGTACACTGTAACGTTACTAATTTGTAGCGGGTTTACTAACGCGTTAGCTAATACAACTAACGCGTTAGTTGTATTAGCTATGTTGACTATGACGTTACTTTAGCTAATATGGTGACAACGATATAGGGTATGTGTAGTGGTTATGATATGGTTTGGCTTGGAAAAAAAATTCCCCACCTGGTCACATACAGCTGATGTGTTGTGCATTCAAGTCCACAAGCGAAGGGACAAGGTGAGAGGAGGAGAGTGCATAGATGCGAGAAGGAATACGACGTGGCTGCTATGAAAGTGAACTGTGTTTATGCATGATCAGGGGTGTATTCATTCCGCCGATTCTGTTGAAAAATGTTTCTTAAACGGAAGCAAACTGAATAAAACGGGGATGAACATACCTGAATTTGTCCAATAGAAACTCTTGTTTGCAACTGTTGGACTAATGATTACACTCTATATCAGCTAGATGCAGGCAAGAGTGAGCAAGGCGGTATTGAATGTGTCACTGTCTTACCATGTGTCACTCAAATCTTTCTCTCAACCTGTGTGCACCTACTTTGTAAACTTTCATTCATAGGCTAAGTTGTACCTCATGATGGTTATAGGGAAAATTAGATTATCCTACTGTGTTTGACTATGATCTGCACAGACAGGGGATCACTTTCATCAAAAGGTTGACCCAACCCAAGGTTGCTCAATCATCATTCCTTTATGTTCTAATAACATTCTGACATGGTGACTCCCCACCCTCCTCCTCTTGCATCACAGGCTGAGGAGCGTCATGGTAACTTTGAGGAGCGACTGCGACAGATGGAGGCGCAGTTAGAGGAGAAGAATCAGGAGTTACAGAGGGTGAGTCATGCTCACGCTCCCTTTTTCTTTTTCTCCCTTCCACCCCCTCTTTCAAACCATTCCTTTATCACTCTTTACTCTACAATGGCATACTAATTTTCTAAACCCTCTATTTGACAGTCTGCACTCAGATCCCAATCTCCTTATCTTTCACTCAGTCAAGCAGAATGGTTGCTGTTCACTCTCCGCCCACCCTCGCTTCCACCCTCTCTCCTATTTTACTCTCTCCCTGCCTCAGGGCAGGCGAGGCACACAGAGTTTCCCAACTGGAGAGGCCTTGTCCAAGATGGCAGCAGGACCAACAGTAGAAACAATAACAGACATGAAAAGACCACTATTTAGCTCCCTAATCTCTCTCTTTTCTCTCTCCCCCTTCTTTCTTTCTCTCTCTCTCTCTCTATCTCTCTCTCTGCCTCTCTCTCTCTCTCTCTCTCTCTCTCTCTCTCTCACTCTCTCTCTCCCCTAGGCGAGGCAGAGGGAGAGGATGAATGATGAACACAACAAGCGTCTGTCTGACACGGTGGACAAGCTGCTGTCTGAGTCTAACGAAAGGCTTCAGCTCCATCTCAAGGAGAGGATGGCTGCCCTGGAGGACAAGGTACTACTTACCGGCCCACTCACACTTTTTCAAACTTAGCATAGTTCCCACTCAAAACAGTCAACACTACAACCAAAACCCATACCCCTTCTCTTCACACTCACCTGAGTTCCCACTCAAAACAGTCAACACAATCCTCTTCATCCAGTTTCTATTCAAGACTGTTGTCACTTCAATATTAAAACCCACTCTGGCTCTAAACAGCTACTAAGGAATACAGCTCGGACCTCATGTCATTGATAATGTGTAATTAATATGTTATTACACATATATTGTTGTTATGCAGTAGGCTTAATAAAGTTTTGAATGGTGATCCTTTCAGAATGCTCTCTCTGAGGAACTTTCTAACATGAAGAAGATCCAGGACGACCTTCTAGCAAACAAGGTATATCAAGAGATAATTCCTTTTTTACTTGCTTTTATTAAATATTTCAATTGTATTAACATATTATCTCTTTCTGTCCCTGTTTCAGGACCAGCTGATAGCCGAGCTGGAGAGGATTCAGCTGGAGTTGGACCAGCTCAGACTGAGACCCGGGGGGTCCTGCTATTCCAGGTCAGCCTCCCTCCCTCCCTCCCTCCCTCCCTCCCTCCCTCCCTCCCGCCCTCCCTCCCTCCCTCCCTCCCTCTACACACCTCCAACACACCTCCTACAGCTGCTGCCTATGAATGTGGCTGGCAGTATTGTAACCAAGTAGTAGAAGTGGTTTGCAGTGTTAAACACTTCCTATAACCTCTCTCTCCTATTTTCAGTATAGAGATAGGGCTATACATTCAGGTGTGGCCTATACATATGGAGCAGAGAGGTTGGATGAATATACATTCCAGTTATCTCTCCCACTCACTGTCTATATTGGTCTATCTTTCCCCTCCCTCCCTCCCTCTCTCTCTCTCTCTCTCTCTCTCTCTCTCTCTCTCTCTCTCTCTCTCTCTCTCTCTCTCTCTCTCTCTCTCTCTCTCTCTCTCTCTCTCTCTCTCTCTCTCTCTCTCTCTCTCTCTCTCTCTCTCTCTCTCTCTCTCTCTCTCTCTCTCTCTCTCTCTCTCTCTCTCTCTCTCTCTCTCTCTCTCTCTCTCTCTCAGGTCTCTCCCAGGCAGTGCTCTGGAGCTGAGGTACTCCCACGGGGGCGGCTCCCTCCCCATGGGCTCCACCGCTCACTTGGATCACTACGGTAATGCCAACACCGTGGCCGTGGTCAGGCGGACTCACCGCGGACGCTGGAGCACAGCCCGGGAGGACACCAGCAAGGTCAGAGGTCACATGATCGCATGCTCACCTTTGACCTGTCTAATATTCATAATGATATAGTCACATTGACTTACACTTAACACATCTATTCATTGGATGTTGTCTGTCCATTTGGGAATTAAACCCACAATTGTTATGTTGCAAGCATCACAACCCAACAAACTGAACCTTCTCTGTGTGTATGTGTGTGTGTGCCTGTGTGCATGCTTGCGTGTGTGTGTGTTTGTGCGTGTGTGTATGTATGCAGTACGGGGACTGGGACAGTGGGTCAGCGCTGCTGAGGACCGGGTTTGAGGGGGGTGTGGACCACGGTTGCTCTGACGATGAGGACGACAGAGAGACGCTGTTTGGCTCGGAGCTGCTGTCTCCCAGCGGACAGACTGACGTACAAACACTGGCCATCATGCTGCAGGAACAACTAGAGGCAATCAACAAGGAGATCAAGTAAGGGAGGAGGAGGGATGCAGGTAGAGGGGTGCTGTGATTGTGTACAAGCAGTTTAGGTCAAATACAGGTTTCTTTTCATTTTCTCCTAGAGGCTTCATTATGTTGATGTACTGTTCATTCATTGGACTCCTCTATTCTTATCTTCAGTCTTTCACCCACACCCTGACACGCTCCTCCATTTCCCCTGTCTTTCTCTCTCTTCCCTTTTCACTTTCCTCTGTTTACCCTCTCTCTCTCTCTCTCTCTCTCTCTCTCTCTCTCTCTCTCTCTCTCTCTCTCTCTCTCTCTCTCTCTCTCTCTCTCTCTCTCTCTCTCTCTCTCTCTCTCTCTCTCTCTCTCTCTCTCTCTCTCTCCCCCTCTCTCACTCTCCCTCCCTCTTTCCCTACCTCTCCCCTTCTCTCTGTCAGGTTGATCCAGGAAGAGAAGGAGAGTACAGAGTTGCGGGCGGAGGAGATCGAGAGCAGGGTCAGCAGTGTGGCTCTGGACGGTTCCCCCATCCCCCCCTCCTCCCTAGGGAGGGACAGTCTGGGACGCGGCTTCATCCCTCAATCCCTCACCTCCTCCACCCTGGCCTCCCCTTCTCCCCCCAGTTCTGGGGTCTCCACCCCTCGCCTGCCCCACTCCCCTCACCGCGAGACAGATAGACAGGTATAGCTGCTCTGTCTGTGTGTGTGTCTGTGTGTGTGTGTATACATGCGTGCGTACATACTGTATAAGGCCCCTAAACGTGTTCCAACTTTCCCCTCCAGAACAACAAAGAGGATGATAGGTCCCTTGCCCTTCTTGACTCCACCCCTCCACCCACCCCTCGAGCGCTGCGACTAGACAGGATGACCCTCACCCACCCAGGGGCCATGATGGACGACCCCAGGGAATTCCGCAGGTATGACAGCCAATCATCATCGAGGAAACCCTGTAGTGCTCGTATGGTTCGTTCCTTCCCTGTTTCTCTTATTCCTTCTGTCTCTTCTGTCTGTCAGTCTGTCAGCAGATGGCAGTAGTTCCAACAGCAGTCAGGACTCTCTCCACAAAGCCAGTAAAAAGAAAAGCATCAAGTCTTCCATCGGACGCCTTTTTGGGAAGAAGGAAAAAGGAAGGATGGGCCCGGCTGGGCGAGAGTCTGCCTCTCTAGGTGAGAGAAAATTTAAATTATACTGGAAAAACTACATAACCCATGACTTTGCTTTAAATGTGTTTGAACTGCAACAGGTCAAAGTCCACCTGGTGTTGACGCCCATGTTTGTAGTCTTTGTAACCCCTGACCCCCTGTGTCTCTCAGCCTCTACGCCTTCTGAGGACCTGGGTACTGGGGATTCTATGGGACTGACCAAGGGGAGCATGACAGGAACTGTTGACAACCGCCGCAGCAAAAAGAAGTGAGTCTCAGGGAATATCACCCTCCTATTCATTTCTCTCCTGGTGTCATTTCTCTTTCCTGTTCCTCTCCTTTTCTTCCTCTCTTTCAGAAATCACTTTTGGTTTTATGCTTATTCAACCTTTGTTTCCCCCGGTCTCTTTCTCCCAGACATGAGCTGCTGGAGGAGGCATGTCGACAGGGTCTTCCCTTTGCATCCTGGGACGGACCCACTGTGGTCTCCTGGTTAGAGGTAGATGTTTGATAGATAGATGGGAAACCTTTTATAGCCATATAAACCTTCACAATCAGTACATTCTAGCCAATCTGTTTCTAGCTCACCTCTTTCCCTCACTACTCCAGCTGTGGGTGGGCATGCCAGCGTGGTACGTGGCAGCCTGTCGTGCCAATGTAAAGAGTGGTGCCATCATGGCCAACCTGTCTGACACGGAGATCCAGAGGGAGATTGGCATCAGTAACCCCCTGCACCGCCTCAAACTGAGACTGGCCATCCAGGAGATGGTGTCCCTCACCAGCCCCTCTGCCCCAGCCAGCAATCGCTCTGTTAGTAGTTTCACTAGTACACACTCACAGAACACAAACCGTGTAGACACAATTATAGAGGTACACATGATACTATATTGATATACACACATATACGTACAGGTAACTGCCAAAATAAAGGAAACACCAACATAAAGTGTCTTAATAGGGCATTGGGCCACCACGAGCCAGAACAGCTTCAATGCACCTTGGCATAGAGTCTACAAGTGTCTGGAACTCTATTGGAGGGATGCGACACCATTCTTCCACGAGAAATTCCATCATTTGGTGTTTTGTTGATGGTGGTGGAAAACGCTGTCTCAGGCGCCGCTCCAAAATCTCCCATAAGTGTTCAATTGGGTTGAGATCTGGTGACTGAGACAGCCATGGCATATGGCTTACATCATTTTCATGCTCATCAAACTATTCAGTGACCACTCGTGCCCTGTGGATGGGGGCATTGTCATCCTATGGGGGCATAGCCATGGTAGCCAAAATACTGGCCAAAATAATGGCCTGCGCAACATTTTTATACATGACCCTAAGCATGAAGCGATGTTAATTGCTTAATTAACTCAGGAACCACACCTGTGTGGTAGCACCTGCTTTCAATATACGTTGTATCCCTCATTTACGCAAGTGTTTACATTATTTTGGTAGTTACCTGTATATGCACGTTTACATTATATGTGCAGAGATTAACATAAAAATGTTACATGCATTCACAGCAGACTCATCAACACAAACAAAATGGCAACTTTTTTGTTTTTCTGATGATCATGTTTTCTTTCTTTCCTGTCTTGTGACCACAGTCGACCAGTAACGTGTGGATGACCCATGCTGAGATGGAGTCGTTAAACGCAGCCACCAAACCGGTAAGTATGTTTGTCCTGTTATGTTAATGTCTCAACATTTTGTTACGTTACAGCCTTATTCTAAAATTGATTTTTTTTTTTATAATCCACAATCCACAGTGCATTCGGAAAGTATTCAGACCCCTTCACTTTTTCCACATTTTGTTACGTTACAGCCTTATTCTAAATGTATTTTATTTTTTAATTGAATGACAAATCGAAAACAGGTTATTAGAAATGTTTGCAAATGTATTTAAAATAAAAAACAGAAATACCTTATTTACATAAGTATTCAGACCCTTTGCTATGAGACTCGAAATTGAGCTCAGGTGCATCCTGTTTCCATTGATCATCCTTGAGATGTTTCTACAACTTGATTGGAGTCCACCTATGGTAAATGTAATTGATTGGACAATGATTTCGAAAGGCACCCGCCTGTCTATATAAGGTCCCACAGTTGACAGTGCATGTCAAAGCAAAAACCAATCCATGAAGTCGAAGGAATTGTCTGTAGAGCTCCGAGACAGGATTGTGTCGAGGCACAGATCTGGGGAAGGGTACCAAAACATTTCTACAGCATTGAAGGTCCCCAAGAACACAGTGGCATCCATCATTCTTAAATGGAAGAAGTTTGGAACCACCAAGACTCTTCCTAGAGCTGGCCGCCCGGCCAAACAGAGCAATCCGGGGAGAAGGGCCTTCGTCAGGACTCTAGAGTTCCTCTGTGGATATGGCAGAACCTTCCAGAAGGACAACCATCTCTGCAGCACTCCACCAATCAGGCCTTTATGGTAGAGTGGCCAGACGGAAGCCACTCCTCAGTAAAAGGCACATGACAGCCCACATGGAGTTTGCCAAAAGGCACCTAAAGGACTCCCGACCATGAGAAACAAGAATCTCTGGTCTGATGAAACCAAGAATGAACTCTTTGGCCTGAATGCCAAGCGTCACGTCTGGAGGAAACCTGGCACCATCCCTACTGTGAAGCATGGTGGTGGCTGCATCATGCTGTGGGATGTTTTTCAGCTGCAGGGACTGGGAGACTAGTCAGGATCAAGGGAAAGACGAACGGAGCAAAGTACAGAGAGATCCTTGATGAAAACCTGCTCCAGAGCGCTCAGACTGGAGCGAAGGTTCACCTTCCAACAGGACAACAACCCTAAGCACACAGCCAAGACAATGCAGGAGTGGCTTCGAGACAAGTCTCTGAATGTCTTTGAGTGGCCCAGCCAGAGCCCGGACTTGAACCCGATCGAACATCTCTGGAGAGACCTGAAAATAGCTATGCAGCGACGTACCCCATCCAACCTGACAGAGCTCTGCAGAGAAGAATGTGAGAAACTCCCCAAGCTTGTAGTGTCATACCCAAGAAGACTTGAGGCTGTAATCGCTACCAAAGGTGCTTGAACAAAGTACTGAGTAAAGGGTCTGAATACTTATGTACATGTGATATTTCAGTTTTTTATTTCTAATAACCTGTTTTTGATTTGTCATTGACAAAATGTGGAAAAAGGGGTCTGAATACTTTCCGAATGCAGTTGAAGTCGGAAGTTTACATACACCTTAGCCAAATACATTTAAACTCTGTTTTTCACAATTCCTGACATTTAATCCTAGTAAAAATTCCCTGTCTTAGGTTAGTTAGGATCACCACTTTATTTTAAGAATGTGAAATGTCAGAATAATAGTATAGAGAATGATTTATATCAGCTTTTATTTCTTTCATCACATTCCCAGTGGGTCAGAAGTTTACATACACTCAATTAGTATTTGGCAGCATTGCCTTTAAATTGTTTAACTTGGGTCAAACGTTTCGGGTAGCCTTCCACAAGCTTCCTACAATAAGTTGGGTGAATTTTGGCCCATTCCTCCTGACAGAGCTCGTCTAACTGAGTCAGGTTTGTAGGCCTCCTTGCTCGCTTACGGTTTTTCAGTTATGCCCACACATTTTCTATAGGATTGAGGTCAGGGCTTTGTGATGGCCACTCCAATACCTTAACTTTGTTGTCCTTAAGCCATTTTGCCACAACTTTGGAAGTATGCTTGGGGTCATTGTCCATTTGGAAGACCCATTTGCGACCAAGCTTTAACTTCTTGACTGATATCTTGAGATGTTGCTTCAATATATCCACATAATTTTCCTTCCTCATGATGCCATCTATTTTGTGAAGTGCACCAGTCCCTCCTGCAGCAAAGCACCCCCACATCATGATGCTGCCACCCCTGTGCTTCACAGTTGGGATGGTGTTCTTCGGCTTGCAAGCGACTCCCTTTTTCCTCCAAACATAACAATGGTCATTATGGCCAAACAGTTCTATTTTTATTTCATCAGACCAGAGGACATTTCCCCTAAAAGTATGATCTTTGTCCCCATGTGCAGTTGCAAACCGTAGTCTGGCTTTTTTATGGTAGTTTTGGAGCAGTAGCTTCTTCCTTGCTGGTCGGCCTTTCAGGTTATGTCGATATAGGACTAGTTTTACTGTGGATATATATACTTTTGTACCTGTTTCCTCCAGCATCTTCACAAGGCCCTTTGCTGTTGTTCTGGGATTGATTTGCACTTTTCGCACCGAAGTACGTTAATCTCTAGGAGACAGAACGCGTCTCCTTCCTGAGCGGTATGACGGCTGCGTGGTCCCATGGTGTTTATACTTGCGTACTATTGTTTGTACAGATGAATGTGGTACCTTCAGGCGTTTGGAAATTGCTCCCAAGGATGAACCAGACTTGTGGAGGTCCCCAAAAAAATTTCTGAGGTCTTGGCTGATTTATTTTGATTTTCCAATGATGTCGAGCAAAGAGTCACTGAGTTTGAAGGTAGGCCTTGAAATACATCCACAGGTACACCTCCAATTTACTCAAATTATGTCAATTAGCCTATCAGAAGCTTCTAAAGCCATGACATCATTTTCTGGAATTTTCCAAGCTGTTTAAAGGCACAGACAATTTAGTGTATGTAAACTGGAATTGTGATACAGTGAATCATAAATTAAATAATCTGTATGTAAACAGTTGTTGGAAAAATTACTTGTGTCATGATCAAAGTAGATGTCCTAACCGACTTGCCAAAACTATAGTTTGTTAACAAGAAATTTGTGGAGGGGTTGAAAAACAAGTTTTAATGACTCCAACCTAAGTGTATGTAAACTTCCGACTTCAACTGTATATATTGCTCTACAGTTATAACTTATACTGCTCAGTTAGGAGTCAAACTCTCTCTCTCTCTCTCTCCCTCCCTCTCTCTCTCTCTCTCTCTCTCTCTCTCTCTCTCTCGTTCTGTGTTTGTGGGACTACTATGCCTTAGTGTTGAGCATCTTCTTCTCTCCCTCTAATCTCTAGTTTCTGTTTCTGTGTAAACTGCTTCACACTAATGACCCGTTCACTAACACACTGTTCCTCCCTTGGTCTTCTCCTTCCTGTTTACCCTCTTCTCCCCTCCTCCCTCTGCTTTTCCTCCATCCATCTGTCTTCCCTGCTCCCCTATCCTGCTCTGCCTCTGTTCTCTCGCTCTATCTGCCCATGTCTCTCTCTCTCCTTTCTATCTGCTGCATCTAAGGAGCTGAAAGAGATTAGCTGGGATCAGGTAAGGAATGGAAGCACTGTGTTCAATATCATCAACATATAACACACTAATTACACTATTGTATGTGGCCATTGAAATACAAATTATCAATACAGAAAAGTACTATAAGTAATAATTGAGCTACACCACAAACAAATGAGACACTAGTGAAGGAGTCCTCTTCTGCCTCTCAGATCCTGGCTTATGGGGATATGAACCATGAGTGGGTGGGTAATGACTGGCTGCCCAGCCTGGGTCTGCCCCAGTACCGCTCCTATTTCATGGAGTCCCTGGTGGATGCCCGCATGCTGGACCACCTGACCAAGAAGGAGCTGAGGGGACAGCTCAAAATGGTGGACAGCTTCCATAGGTACGTACGGCTTGCTCGTCTGTCTGTCTGTCTGTCTGTCTGTCTGCCTCGCTCTCGCTCTCTCGCTCTCTCACTCTCTCACTCTCTCGCTCTCTTTCTGTTGCTGTTATTAACATCGGCACCTGGGTGGGTAGGCGTTTTCTGCCTCAAGGGGGTGGTGAAAAGCAAATAGACAAATTCCAGTTTCTGCAAATGAACAATGAAGTCTTCTTCTGTAACTGTCTCCCACTCCCACTATTCACTCACTGCCTTTCCTTTTCTGTCCTTCATTGTTTCTCTCCCTTTCTCTGTTGACACTCTCGCTCTCTGGTGTGTGTGTTCGTGGCATGGGAAACATGCAGGTGTTAAAGGATATGTTGAAACATTTCCTGCTGTTGTGACACTCACTCTGCAGGTGTGTCTCCAGGCCTTCTCAGGGTCAAAGACACCGGAGTGCTCTAATACTTTCTCTGAGTACAGGTGAGAGTCAGTCGACCATGCCCTCTATTAACCTTTTGACCTCTCTTGACCTTTCTCAGGGTTAGTTTACATTATGGCATAATGTGCCTGAAGCGCTTGAACTACGACCGCAAAGAGCTAGAGAGGAGGAGAGAAGACAGCCAGCACCAGAACAAAGGTGAGTTCCTCCTCTCTGACATTATATCCTCTGTTCCAATTCAGTGCTTCTCATTCACCCATCCATCCATCCATCCATCCACCCATCCATCCATCCATCCATCCATCCATCCATCCACCCATCCATCCATCCATCCAATCCTCCATTCAGTAACAATCAAAGCCTTGATTGATGATTATGATTAAGGTTAGTAGAATCAGGTGTTTCACTGCTTGGCTTGAGCAAAAGTCTGCACCCACACTGGCCCTCTTAGTGTAAGATCCAGTCATCCTGTGGGTTTCTCTGCATGAGAATGTCAGGTGTTCTGATGTTTTCTGACAGATGCCTTCGTCCCACTACCCCTCTGTGTAGATGTGATGGTGTGGTCCAACGAGCGTGTGATGTGCTGGGTGCAGAACATCGGGCTGAAGGAGTACGCTGACAACCTGACAGAGAGCGGGGTCCATGGGGCTCTCCTGGCTCTGGACGACACCTTCGACTACACCGACTTGGCCCTGCTGCTGCAGATACCCAATCAGAACACACAGGTACACCCATCTAACCAATCAGAACACACAGGTACACCCATCTAACCAATCAGAACACACAGGTAATCACCCGTCTAACCAATCAAAACACACAGGTACTTACCAGCCTCACCCATCTAACCAATCAGAACACACAGGTACTCACCCATCTAACCAATCAGAATACACAGGCATGCACCAGCCTCACCCCACCCACTAATCAGAAATGTAAACGCACAGGTGAAACTGATCACGTCACTCATTAGAAGTGTTTGGACGCCTTCCCCAGCTCAGATGTTGCATGCAACAACCGATGGTTGTGTGCCATGTCATCGGTTATGTCGTCGGGGACCAGATTGCTATATTGAGTGGCGCAGCGGTCTAAGGCACTGCATCTTAGTGCTAGAGGCATCACTACAGACCCTGGTTCGATTCCAGGCTGTATCACATCCGGCCTTGATTGGGAGTCCCATAGGGCGGCGCACAATTGGCCCAGCTTCGTCCGGGTTTGGCCGGTGTGGGCCGTCATTGTAAATAAGAATTTGTTCTTAACTGACTTGCCTAGTTAAATAAAGGTTCAATAAAATAAAAATATTTATGATGTGGATAGCAGATACTTCAAATCAAAATAAAATAGATGTTTATTGGTCACATACACAGATTTGCAGGTGCAGCGAAATGCTTTTCACACTTAAAATACCTATCCAGGCATTGTAAGATATGTCATGCGTCAGCAAAGCCTGGGAAGAGAAACGCGCCCATAAACTGGTTTCTTACTGCACCTGTATCTCAGTAACATCATCCCCAGGCTAACTGCTAGCTGGTGGATGACAGTTGTATCTCAGTAACATCATCCCCAGGCTAACTGCTAGCTGGTGGATGACAGTTGTATCTCAGTAACATCATCCCCAGGCTAACTGCTAGCTGGTGGATGACCGTTGTATCTCAGTAACATCATCCCCAGGCTAACTGCTGGCTGGTGGATGACGGTTGTATCTCAGTAACATCATCCCCAGGCTAACTGCTAGCTGGTGGATGACAGTTGTATCTCAGTAAGATCATCCCCAGACTAACTGCTGGCTGGTGGATGACGGTTGTATCTCAGTAACATCATCCCCAGACTAACTGCTGGCTGGTGGATGACGGTTGTATCTTAGTAACATCATCCCCAGGCTAACTGCTGGCTGGTGGATGACAGTTGTATCTCAGTAACATCATCCCCAGGCTAACTGCTGGCTGGTGGATGACAGTTGTATCTCAGTAACATCATCCCCAGGCTAACTGCTGGCTGGTGGATGACAGTTGTATCTCAGGCATGCAAGTGAAACTGATAGCACTGTATATCAAATAAAGTGACTAACCTGATTCTTATCTGTACCCCCCCACCCTCACATCTCTCCTCTAGGCCAGACAACTCCTAGAGAAGGAATACAACTCCCTCATCTCTATGGGAACAGAGAGAAGACCAGATGAGGTATTAAAGAAAACAGTACGCTTAGTTCAGAAATTATGTGAAGACTGCATTTTTCCCCCCCTCATAAAAGTAATTCTTTCTAACTTGATATTATGACAATGTTGACAGACATAACCTTTTTCTATTCTCCCCCCGTTAGGATGGGACTAAGACATTCACCCGCTCCCCTTCCTGGAGGAAGATGTTCAGGGAGAAGGACCTGAGGGGGGTGACCTCGGACTCGTCGGAGACCCTGCCTGCTAACTTCCGTGCCTCCGCCATCTCCACGCCCTCCGTGACCCTGAGAAAGGTTCAGAGTGACGGTGAGTAGGATGACCCCTGACCTCTGACCCCTCCCTTTGGCCACGCTCTCAGTTTCCTATTCTTCTATTATCACTCAGAAGGTCACGCTTTGGACAATATATGACCCCTTAAAACTCTGGGCTAGTTATACTCAGGGCTAGTATCGATAATGACACTTTTTTCAATTGGATAGCTGGGATTATGTACTGATCCAATGTCTGACCAGGCTTATCATGAGTAGGTTCAGCACCATGCAGATATCACAGAATATAAACTAGGCAGTCTGATTTATTAATAGATAAAAACAACATTTGTCTTGAGGCTGTTTGCATGTTACGTAAGAGAAGAAATGTAAGACCAGTGTCACATGTGAGTATGTTCCGATGTACCCCATTCATAGACGCTTACTAACTTTAGCGCCGATTGACGATAGTATTTTCTGTCCGGTAGAGTTTTGTTAAGAACCCCGACGCTTGCTCTAAAAACGTTAACATGCATGGCTTGCGGTACAGTTTTGGAAACATAAGGAACTGATCTTTCATTTCAGTGAGAAATCATTTTCTAAAAACAAAAGGTTACATTTCTACACACCTTTATAGGATTAGGGTTCCCACACGGCCATGTTTCCAATGTTACAGCGCTGTTTTGTATTTGTGAAATTATTTTGATGTGATATGAAAGTAGAGGGCTTTATGTTTCTACAACCGTATCACAATTGAGAATCGAATCACGTTTAGATGGAGTATCTGGCCATTTTGCCTCTAAACAGAACATGTAAGGTCCTTGGACTATAAGGAGTAACGTTAGGCTCCTTTAGTCTATTATTGGGCTAGTTCCAACGCTGATGGCATTAGCTTGGATATTCATATGCTAAACCTCCTTCAAATGGCTCGCTCCAACAGGACACAGCAACTTCAGAGGGCAAGGCTACAACAATTTCCTCCTCCCACGACTTTATAATAGTACATCATGGAAAAGTTCAACACTATTTAGTCATTATTTTTATGATGTTTCTCTCTCTTTCTTCTTCTTCTCCCACAGTGAACTCTGGGCCTCGCGGTGAGGCAGCCTCAGTCAGGACATACTCTTGCTAAGAGACATGGAGGTGAGAAGCCCTCAATCGACACATTAAACACACATGTAGTAGCTAGTTAGAGTTCTCTCATGGTTTGCCTTCAGGTATGCCAGATAGCTTGCACATGTGCAAATTGAAGTGGCTCCACTTGTTTTCGAGCTACATTGTTTGTTGTGGTGCTTTGGTTATATACAGTGCCTTCGGAAAGTATTCAGATCCCTTGACTTTTTCCACATTTTTCTAGGTTACAGCCTTATTCTAGATTTGATTAAATTGTTTTTTTTCCTCATCAATCTACACACAATACCCCATAATGACAAAGCAAAAACAGGTTTTTAGAAATGTTAGATAATTTATTAAATAGAATAAACAGAAAATACACATTCAGACCCTTTACTCAGTACATTGTTGAAGCACCTTTGGCAGCGATTACAGCCTCAAGTCTTCTTGGGTGTGACGTTACAAGCATGGCACACCTGTATTTGGGGAGTTTCTCCCACTCTTCTCTGCAGATCCTCTCAAGCTCTGTCAGGTTGGATGGGGAGCGTTGCTGCACAGCTATTTTCAGGTCTCTTCAGAGATGTTCGATCGGGTTCAAGTCCGGGCTCTGGCTGGGCCACTCAAAGACATTCAGAGACTTGTCCTGAAGCCACTCCTGCGTTGTCTTGGCTGTGTGCTTAGGGTCGTTGTCCTGTTGGAAGGTGAACCTTCACCCCAGTCTGAGGTCCTGATCACTCTGGAGCAGGTTTTCATCAAGGATCTCTCTGTACTTTGCTCCGTTCATCTTTCTCTCGATCCTGACTAGTCTCCCAGTCCCTGCCACTGAAAAACATCCCCACAGCATGATGCTGCCACCACCATGCTTCACAGTAGGGATGGTGCCAAGTTTCCTCCAGTCGTGACGCTTGGCGTTCAGGCCAAAGAGTTCAATCTTGGTTTCATCAGACCAGAGAATCTTGTTTCTCATGGTCTGAGAGTCTTTAGGTGCCTTTTGGCAAACTCCAAGCAGGCTGTCATGTGCCTTTTACTGAGCAGTGGCTTCCGTCTGGCCACTCTACCATAAAGGCCTAATTGGTGGAGTGCTGCAGAGATGGTTGTCCTTCTGGAAGGTTCTCCCATCTCCACAGAGGAACTCTAGAGCTCTGTCAGAGTGACCATCGGGTTCTTGGTCACCTCCCTGACCAAGGCCCTTCTGCCCCGACTGCTCAGTTTGGCCGGGCGGCCAGCTCTAGGAAGAGTCTTGGTGATTCCAAACTTCTTCCATTTAAGTATGATGCAGGCCACTGTGTTCTTGGGGACCTTCAATGCTGCAGACATTTTTTGGTACCCTTCCCCAGATCTGTGTCTCGACACAATCCTGTCTCGGAGCTCTACGGACAATTCCTTCAACCTCACGGCTTGGTTTTTGCTCTGACATGCACTGTCAACTGTGGGACCTTATATTGACAGGCCTTTCCAAATCATGTCCAATCAATTTAATTTAACACAGGTGGACTTCAATCAAGTTGTAGAAACATCTCAAGGATGATAAATGGAAACAGGATGCACCTGAGCTCAATGTTGAGTCTCATAGCAAAGGGTCTGAATACTTATGTAAATAAGGTATTTAAGTTTTTTCTTTTTAAGACATTAGCAAAAATATCTAAAAACCAGTTTTTGCTTTGTCATTGTGGGGTATTGTGTATAGATTGCTGAGGATTTTTTTTTGTTAATCAATTTAAGAATAAGTCTCTAACGTAACAAAATGTGGAAAAAGTCAAGGGGTTTGAATACTTTCCGAAGGCACTGTAATTGTTTGTGGGTGAGGTCTTTAACGGTGGGCTTGGTTCATTGGTTGGTGGGTATTTGGTTTGAGTGAAGTCAGGAGGGCAGTGGTGTGTGAGAGTAATCCTGTGTTTCTCCTCAGGGCCATGGTGACTGGATCACGACTGGACTGCCCTCCTCTCATTCATTCACAGGAGGGGAAAGCAGCGGAAAAGCAATGAATATATACATTTATTAAATATAAATCTATTGGTCTGACCATTCTGCAATAACAGTGGTAAAGAAGAAATGACGAAGATGGAGAAACAACAAAGGGAAAAGGACATGAAGAATGTATGAAATATTGACAGGATCTATATTGTACGTACATGGATGGAAGGGTAGGATGAGGCAGGAAGACTGTTTTATCTCTCTCTTTGTTCCGTCTCAATATGTGGTTGTGTGATGTGGAGTTGTGTGCTGAGAAGGAGGAGAGGAGACTGGTGTCCAGTGTCACCCATTGTGGCTCTCTATCTGTTAGTTTCTATGGTGCTGTCAGGGGTTCCCCTAAGTTGGTTAGAGTGGTGCAGTAAAACCATGTCCCATTCAGGCCGCCATCTTGGCTCCAGCCACATCAGAGGGGCAGCAAGCCGCTCCTCTACTCATGGTTTATCCATTGGCACCTTGAAAGCTGAGAGGCTCTAGTGTAATCTATTTTGAATGGAGTCTATTGTGGAGATCAAAGGCCGGGCCACAGCAGTGGAGATATGATGGGATGGGGGGCCACACAGAGGCATTGTGTTAAATGGCTGTGATGTCATTTAGTAGTTTGTAGGTATCCACTAAAGCCAGGTAAATTAGAGTGGGGGGACATGTTGTTGAGGCCAGGTTACATCCTGCAGGTCTAGTACAAAGCCCAGGGTAATGGCTTTCTGGATGTGGTGGACTTTACGGCTCTCATCATCAGCTCAGGTTCATTGGGTGCCCCTGAAAGACGAGGGGAAAGATAGAGGTGTGACGAAGGAGATAAAACAGTCAAAGTGACCAGAAGAAAAGAGGATGGAGACGATTCATTTACTGCACGCAAGCCATAACAGAAACCAAGACAGGAAGGATGATGAGCAGATCCAGGAAGAGAGAAGAGACCGTTGGAAGTCAAGAAAAACCTTTAGCTTCTGTGTTTCGATGCATGTCAAACAACCAAGATGACAATGAAGTCAACTTTGGGGGGTGAAGATGATACACATATATCTGTAGAAATCAAACCTATGAGGATGAAAGCCTGGGGAACAATTTGTAAAATGTGTGTATTATTATTTTAATTTTTTATGTTTTTATGATAACTATATTTATTTTCGTTATGTATGTATGTATGTATTGAATAATTGTATGTACATGTTCATTTAATACTTATTTCTGACTAATTTAATTTGACCTAGTTTGAAAAGTAAATATGAAACATAAAAAATGGTCATTAAAATATGCTACTGTATGTGTACATTTGGAAAACAAATTGTCTTATGATTGAAAAAATATATTAACGACGAAGATGATAATACAAGTTGAAAATGACACCTGCAACATAAACAATAATGATGATGATGATGATGATTAAAAGACAAAATAAAGTGTCTCGTGGTACTACACATCATCCCAAAGTGTGTTCTCACTTTGTGTATCTGGGGTTGGCACGTGTGTAGACAACAGGAGAGTGTGTAAGGGGAAGAGAGGCATTGGTTTGTGTATTTGTGAGAAGCATGTTCAGTATGTACACTACCGTTCAAAAGTTTGGGGTCACTTAGAAATGTCCTTGTTTTCAGAAGAAAAGCAAATTTTTTGTCCATTAAAATAACCTCCAATTGATCAGAAATACAGTGTAGACATTGTTCATGTTGTAAATGGCTATTGTAGCTGGAAACGGCTGATTTCTAATGGAATATCTACATAGGCGTACAGAGGCCCATTATCAGCAACCATCAGTCATGTGTTCCAATGGCACGTTGTGTTTGCTAATCCAAGTTTATCATTTCAAAAGTCTAATTGATC
Source organism: Coregonus clupeaformis (assembly GCF_020615455.1). Lineage (NCBI taxonomy): Eukaryota > Metazoa > Chordata > Actinopteri > Salmoniformes > Salmonidae > Coregonus > Coregonus clupeaformis. Next base: position 127,655 of record NW_025533567.1, on the reverse strand, counting down.
ATTAGAATTATGTTAGCACATCTGAAATCTGTTGTGCTGATTAAAGAAGCAATAAAACTGTCCTTCTTGAGACTAGTTGAGTATCTGGAGCATCAGCAATTGTGGGTTCGATTACAGGCTCAAAACGGCCAGAAACAAATAACTTTCTTCTGAAACTCGTCAGTCTATTCTTGTTCTGGGAAATGAAGGCTATTCCATGTGAGAAATTGCCAAGAAACTGAAGATCTCGTACAACGCTGTGTACTACTCCCTTCACAGAACAGTGCAAACTGTCTCTAACCAGAATAGAAAGAGGAGTGGGAGGCCCCGGTGCACAACTGAGCAACAGGACAAATACATTAGAGTGTCTAGTTTGAGAAACAGACGCCTCACAGGTCCTCAACTGGCAGCTTCATTAAATAGTACCCGCAAAACACCAGTCTCAACGTCAACAGCGAAGAGGCGATTCCGGGATGCTGACCTTCTAGGCAGAGTTGAAAAGAAAAAGCCATATCTCAGACTGGCCAATAAAAAGAAAAGATTAAGATGGGCAGTCTGAGATATGGCTTTTGATGCTCCAGATACTCAACTAGTCTCAAGAAGGCCAGTTTTATTGCTTCTTTAATCAGCACAACAGTTTTCAGCTGTGCTAACATAGTTGCAAAAGGGTTTTTAATGATCAATTAGCCTTTTAAAACGATAAACTTGGATTAGCAAACACAACATGCCATTGGAACACATGACTGATGGTTGCTGATAATGGGCCTCTGTACGCCTATGTAGATATTCCATTAAAAATCAGCCGTTTCCAGCTACAATAGCCATTTACAACATTAACAATGTCTACACTGTATTTCTGATCAATTTGATGTTATTTTAATGGACAAAAAAATTGCTTTTCTTTCGAAAACAAGGACATTTCTAAGTGACCCCAAACTTTTGAACGGTAGTGTATATACTGTATGTGCATATGACAGAAAGAGAGACAACACACACTGATAGATCACACCATTGACACTTGCCCGATGAGACCATTATACATAAAAATCATGATAAAATAAGTTGTAATAGTTTATCTTTTACTTATGGAATAAGAAACAGGCCTTTACAATATACATACATGTATTATAAAAAGCCAGATGTATAAATATGTTGTACTGCATATACTATACAGATCCTTTATAACAGCTTCTTTGTGATTAGAGTGCAGAGTTCAAACTGCAAACTGAGTTGAATGGAATTCTTCAATGATCTAATGATCTAACTACAGGGAGAGACAGAGATATAAGGCTTCTGTGGTTGTCACACTGCTGCATGGTTTCTATTGGTCAATCAAATGTTCTGATCACATATGATTGGCTACACTGTAAATGGACTGTTGCTCTCATGACAACAGTATGGGCATCATGATGACACCCACCATTGTGCTCACAGTATACATGGCTCCATTCTCCTCTCTATTTTACTATTAAAGCACTCAGTGATAATGTTCTCTGTGAGACTTCACAAAGGAGGACTGGGGATGGTCAGTGCTCAGTATGGAGTGTTGAGCAGTATCAGGCTAAATCATTAGGTGGTGCCCCTCCCATTCAGAGCAGAGGCTGGAATCATGTAACAACAACAAACCTATCATTCCACATACCTTACTCTATAAATATACATAGGTACATACTTTCATACATAAAAGCATACTGTTCACATATTGTACACATATATAAAGAAATATATTAATATCAAACATGCTTACATACAGTATTACTCAGCAATAACATGTATGATATGAAAACAATTATGAAACAAACAGTACTTTTCTAAAATCATTATTTTGATATGATAGTTTTCCCTAAGTTATAGTGTTGAGGTTCATTTGTTTTTGTGTAGTCACTCGCACTGAGCCCGTGATGGGTGGTGGGGTTGTCTCACCTACACTCTTAAAAGAAAGTGCTATCTAGAACCTAAAAGGGTACTTCGGATGTCCACATAGGAGAACCATTTTTGGTTCCAGGTAGAACCCTTTCGGTTCCAGGTAGAACCCTTTTGAGTTCCATGTAGAACCCTTTCCGCAGAGGGTAACCCCAAAAAGGGTTCTACCTGGAACCAAAAATGGTTATCCTATGGGGACAGCCGAATAACCTTTTTGGAACCCTTTTTTCTAAGAGTGTAGCTATCAGAAGATGAATGCACTAATGTAAGTCGCTCTGGATAACATTGTCTGCTAAATGACTAAAATATCATAAAATGTTGTGGGATTCAGAGAGAGCTATTAGTAAAGATAGAGAGAGGAGTGAGAGTGAGGGATGAGAGGAAGACAGACTGATAGGCACTAGTCCATGAGGAGAGGCTCGTCAGTCTAAGAGCAGAGGCACCCTGGCCTAGAAAGTAACACTTACTGTCTCACTGACATAACATCCAATGTCCCAAGCATTATCTGTGCTAACATTTCTTCCACATTATCCTCTCCCTCTCCACCTCTCCTCCATCTCCTGCCCTCACTCCCTTCCTCTGTAGTGCCTGGTTACTCTGGACAGTAGAACACACACGCAGGATGAGTTGATGCGGACCCACCTCCAGCCCTGCAGACCTCTGTTGTCAACAGTGAGGGCTCGGACATATGTGTCCTTGGCCTTACACTGACTCACCCACTGCCTGATATCCACGCCCCGGCAGCTGGCCCCGGACACACCTATGGCCTCTGTCCCTGTGCCCGCTGCCGAGGCCCCTGCCCCCCTGCCTCCCGCTGCGGCCCCCCGCCCCTCTGCTGCCCCTCCTGGCGGCAGCGAGTCTCATAGAAGTACTGCTTAAGCAGCCCCTTGACCGTCTTGATCTCTGGCACGATGTTGACCGTGTGACCCTTATCGTCGATGACCGTCGTCTTGTCCGTCACCCACACGCTCTCCGACTCGCACACCGGCATCTCACCCCGCCTGGTGTGGGACAAGTGCGAGCGCTTGTGCCTGTGGGCGGGGCGAGGGGGCTCCCTAGCCCCCCTGAGAGTGTCCACCCAGCTCAGCGGCACGCTCCCGTCTGTCTCTCTGTCCCCATGGCCCTCCATGTGTCCGTCTGCGTCCGCCACCTCCTCCTCCTCCTCCTTGTCGTCTCCTTCCATGGGCAGCATGCCTGACTCCAGCATGAGGAGGAGGGGTGGGTGCTCTGGAGGAGAGGCAGAGAACAGGACCCGCGGATGTGCATCTAAAAACACCAGCTCTTGCTTCTCCTGTAAACCTCCCAGACCCAGCCCTAAACCTAGTCCTACTTCCAGTCCTAAGCCTTCCTCTGACAGCTCCGGACCTTTCTCAGCCCCTGCCCAAGGCCCACCCTCCCACCCCTCCTCTCCCCTGTTATCACTGCTCTCTGTCCTAGCCTCTGCTCTCTGCGGGGCCCTCTGACTGGAGGGATCTGGCCCAGTTTGACTGTGGTGTCCAGCAGTAGTGGAAGGTTTGTACGTTTCCACCACAGACATGTTGGGAGGTCTGAGATCCTGTTTATCGGTCCTGGGGTCTAGAGAGTGATGAGGGTTTTCCTTCTGAGCCATGTCTGTAAAGCTGCTGTCATCACCAGCTCTACTGCTGTCTGATTTATAGTCCCCTAGTACATAGTTCTCCTGGGAGGGGTAGTCCTGACGACTGCTGCCATTGGTGCTCCCGAGTTTTCCTCCATCAGTGTTAGAATATTTATTTAAACCGACGCTGTTTGTATTTTCTGTATGAAAATTGCTTTTTGACAGATAACTTTGTTGTTTTCGCTTCCCTTTCAAAGTTTGCACCTCCTTTTTAATTATGGAGGGGTTATTGTAGTCTTTCTTGACACCCATCATGCTGAGGTGTTTTGTACTGTCTGCTCTGCCAGAATCAGCAGTCAAGTTGTAGTCCTTGAGTGAGGCATTACTGTGGGAGTTGTAGTCCACAGAGGCCTGAGGAGCTGGAAGTGTGGCGTAAGATCCGGAGCGACTGGAAGAGTCATCGATGTCCTCTGTGTGGTTGTCCAGGCTACTGCCGGGCTCCATCATCGCAGCAACAGTACTGGCCACAGGGCTGTGAGGGAAGGGCAGGGCCGAGGCAATCACCATGGCAACCAGGGGAAGCCAGTGCATCACTCCCAACACGTATCAACTGATGGAGTGACGGGTATGGGGGGAGAGAGAGAGAAAGAGGAGAGAGAGAAATTGGGTTAAAACAGTGTTCAGTACAGTAAATGTGGCACTCTCATAAAAAGGTAAAACAAGCCTTTTTACTGGTGCTAACCTGTAGATTTACTGTTAACTATAGAAGTGTAGAGGTAGCTTTATAATCTTAGCAGAACTCATGGAACATGGGGAAAACTGCAGCAAGCTCAGTTTGTCCATGTGAGGAGACTGTGGAACAATGGACATGCAGCAGAACTGATCCCCTGCCTGCCCGGTTGGCTGCCTGGTTGGCTGCCCGGTTGGCTGCCCGGTTGGTGCCTGGTTGGCTGCCCGGTTGGCTGCCCGGTTGGTGCCTGGTTGGCTGCCCGGTTGGTGCCTGGTTGGCTGCCCGGTTTGCTGCCCGGTTGGCCTTCAGATGGAGCCTCTACAATCCTGCTATGTGTGTAGACTGTGGGTCATACATTTCACAGCCAAAGGAAATTCATTACAACTCAAGCAGTCATAATGCGGCCTTAGGTTTTCGAAAGGCTTTTTTCAACTTTTAAGGGCATAAAACATAAAATGTTTGTAGTTGCAGTTTGTCCTCTGTGCACAATCTATGGTTGTGTGCGAAGTAATCCCTTTGGTCAACAGATTTGGTTTACATTTACATTTTAGTCATTTAGCAGACGTTTGGTGCATATCAGTTTGCAAAAACATACATGTTGCAGATGAGTAAACATGCAAGCTTTGATCCAATAAATGCCTTGTGGCAGAAAATAAGGAATTGCACAGTAATAACTGAACTAATCACTTAATTGTTGTTGTGACAGATGCTTAACCTAGACTGGGAAACATTAACAAAGAGAAAGCAGAAATACTTGAAGAACAGTCTCTTTTTCTTCTCAAAAGCTCCAGCAAATCCTGGCCCTTGGCCAATTCTCTGAAAGTTTACACCACAACCTCCTTTGAATACAATGACTGATGAGTAATACCAGAGAGACCTTTAACCAATTCCCTGATCCTCTGTCCTCTCACTCACACCTGCCACCAGAGGGCAAAGCAGACCATCACATTCAGCATTTTCAAGATAATATGCTACTACAATAATAATCTATTGATTGAGCGTCAATGTCATATTGGTATGTCAACTATGGCATTGGATTGGCAGTTTCATGTAAGAGTGTAACATTAAGGATTTTTTTTTAAGAACATTCTACTCCAAAATGTAATTATGTTCTCTTCCTTTGAAACTCTTCTGAAAATCTAGGACAGTTTCCTTTTATCTCTTGATCTCAATGACATCACCAGCCAATTATATATGAACCCCAAAAATAATTTAGCTAGCGTAAAGTTACTGTATCATAATTATTACATACATCTACAGATGTACAATCTTAATTTGAGCCAGTTTGCTACAGCAGGAAAAGTATCCTGCAGCAATAGGAAATGAAATTATTATGTGGATTATAATTAATTGACATTTTTGTAGGGGTTGATGATTTTCCCTTACGAAAAATCTAAGTCTGAAATGTCAAAGTGGAAATTACAAACTTCAGAAGCCTTTTTAAACCTCAAATACACTACACGTTTTTAAATGTCCTGCATTGCAGGAAAGTTCTCCTGCAACAGGGTGATCAAATTAAGATCCTACGTCTGTATTAATAGGGTTGGCTCATTGAGATAGTTAGAGGACACAACATTGTATCTGTCCCATTATGGTGTCTGTGAGAGCATGGACAGCGCCATTGAGGCCATCTCCATTTTGAAGTAGTTAATTGTCCTCTTCTACTACGTCTGAGTTGGTAAACAAACTGAAAAGGTGCATACTGTCACCATACTGCCACCTGGAGTGTGTTGTTTGAACAGGTATAAAACCAAGGTTGGTGATTTACTGTCACCTGCAGTTATGGAATGTTTGCTCACTAGTATAATTCAATGGCTGATCCCTCCTGATGACCTGGATGGAATGATGTGATCCTTCCTTAACCCATAGGAAGTCCCACCCAGTTGACTACTTCAAAATTGTAAAAGTCCTCACTGGCGCTGCCCATGTTAAAACCGGCTTTTGGGCACTAGAGTCCTCTATCTCTATGGGTTGGCTACACTTCCAGGATTACAAACTAGCTAGCTAGTTACCTGGGAGGTTTCTCTGAAGATCTGATGAGAATTTGAGGAAGATATGTAACTTGTTGTAACTTGTCACTCTGAACTTGTCACTCTGATCTTGGCAGAAGAAGAAGAAAAAAGTTGTTGTTTTTCAGTGGCGCCAACGATTTAGCAGCGACTATGTGCCACTGTTAAATGAATACAGAGGAAACACTGATCAGTACAGCAACATATGCCTTCCTCTGGTTCTCTTTTTGTCTGATGAGGCCTGTTCCGTATGTGGCATATCGTGATGGTGTCACACATCATCTAGGACTAGTCAACCATGATTATGAGAATTCCTCTGGGAGAGCATGTGGCCTCCACCCAGAAAAAGATGAACTCACTTCCAAGGCTGAGTCAAGTGTCACTTCTATTTATCTGTTGTTGTGTGAAAAAGGGGAGGACATTTAGAAAGAGTTAAAAAGGTGGAATGCTCAGAATGTCTGTGATGTGGGTTTACTGCTACCTTCAGGTGTCCCCAGACCAGACAACAGACTGAGAAAGGGGGAGGGAGAGACTGAGAAAGGGGGAGGGAGAGAGAGAGAGAGAGAGAGAGAGAGAGAGAGAGAGAGAGAGAGAGAGAGAGAGAGAGAGAGAGAGAGAGAGAAAGAAAGATACAGCGAGAGCGAGAGAAAGAGAAATGACAGGAAATTCACTACACCTGACCACACCTGGGACACAATGCAGTAGTGATTAGTGGAACAACCAAGGACATTAGATGACACATCAGCCATACATTTATGTTTGCATGCTGTGGGCCTCGTTCCCTGGTGATACGTAAATCACATCAAAGGACTCATTTCCTGTTTTCTCTTATTGGTACAGGGCCATACGTAAGTTCGTAAACGCAGGTGTGCTGTGTGCAAATAAAGTGTCCTGAAGTGCCATTCTGGGTTCTGGTTAGTTCCAGCCCAGGCAGGTGGTGAGCTGCAGCAGAGCACTGTCAATTATAGATGAACATGCAACAGACAACACAGACAGAGACAGAGACAGAGACAGAGACAGAGACAGAGACAGAGACAGAGACAGAGACAGAGACAGAGACAGCGACAGAGACAGAGACAGAGACAGAGACAGAGACAGAGACAGAGACAGAGACAGAGACAGAGACAGAGACAGCGACAGAGACAGAGACAGAGACAGAGACAGAGACAGAGAGAGGGGGGGGGGTAGAAAGAGACGCAGAGAGGTGAACAGCAGTCAATTATTCAATCAGTGGCATTATGATCCCCATGTAAGTTTATGAACAGGTTTATTCTGAAAAATTGGATCTAAGGCTCTGAAAAATTGGATCTAAGGCTGTGTGTGTGTTTAGTGGAAGAGCTGGTTGTAAGGTTTTCTGAAAACACACACCAGACAGGCAGGCAGACACACGTGCTGGAGACCATATGAGCGAGCGGTGTGTACTCTGTGGCACATCATGCTCCATTTGCTACAATGACACGCGCCATTTACACTCCCTGCATGGCCAGACAAGGACCTCCTCACTCCTCAGCTGTCTGGACAAGACACAAACACTGTCCCAACTAGCAAATCTCAAACCATCTCACAAATTAATAGACAACCCAATCCCCCAAACGAACCCACTCGGTCTATAGAAAAAACATCCCAAAACCACAGATCCAAAACTATAAGAAAACATAAGACTTTCACAACTAACTTACAAAACCTCCAAACATTATCCAAACGAACAATCCAAACCCCAAATGCTGTCAAAACAAACCATCTAACCCCAAACCAAAACACTCCACCTAGTTCCTACAGAAGACCAAACTGCCCAACAGTTCAAAAACACACTAATTTTTTTTATTAACTTCAAATAAAACAGACAAAACGTAACACTATTATAACAAAGTCATAGGTACAATTTACAGCTAGGCCTAAATCTCACAAATAATCCTGGTGATTAGGGATAGGTGCCTTATGGTTGTTGGATTGACTTATCTTTTAGATGGTTACCTGATAAGTATATTGTGGGTCTGAAATGACAAAGAGGGAGTGAGAGAGAGGATGAGAGAGGAGTGAGACTGGGAAGCTAGAGTTAGTCTGGGAGGCTCTGTTAGGAAACAGTGAGAAGAGAATTCCATAAAGCTGGCTCCACACCTGGCAGTGGCTACTGTGCAATTATCCTGTTAACAACTAATCCCCTTCATGTGTGGGTAATAACCCGGATGTCCATTTGTCCGTCTGAGATCATGCATTCTGTCAAGGCCCAGACCAGTCGAGATAATCATATCTCTTTGGAGTCAACACGTAACCTTATGGACGTGTGTGTGTACTGAAACCATCCGTCCATAGACCACATTAGACATTGCAATGTGTGGACTTCACCATAGCCTAACTGTGACAGAGGTCAACTTCACGCCTGTGACACCTGCTGTGGGTAGAGCAGAGGAAACACTACAGCAGCTTAATGTTTTGTCTTTGTTTTTCTCTCTCTCAGTATGGCCTGAGACTGAGTAAAAGCCTTGCGCTCACGTGTGTTGAGCATGTAACAGTGCTTAGCTGTCCTACTGTGCAAACAGCCCATTAATTACGGTTCTATGATTGTGTCATTCCATGCTTTAGTCTAACTGGGTATCTACCCTGGCCTCTCTCTGGCCTTGGCTCTGTGTACCGATCTATCAGTTCATATTTCCACACCACACACACACACACACACACACACACACACACACACACACACACACACATACAGATGTAGGATCTTAATCCTGCAGCAACATGAAATGAAAATGATTAGGTGGATTATAATTAATGGACATTTTTTGTAGGGGTTGATACATTTTTCGTTAGGACACACACAAACACACACACCCCACACAAAAAAAGCACACACACACACAGCATAAACTCAGATGAATATGCAAGGGGCTTGTGAAATCTAATCAGGCACTGACCCAAAGGATAAGTGATAGTCAATCTGATCATAGGAAGAACGGAGAGCAGCAGTGCAGTGTGAATTAAGCTGTCTGCCAGAAGGGAGCCTTCTTGAAGGAAACATTCCATATGGTACCATGTTCTGACTTAATCGTAGGTGCAAAACCCATAACGTTTTCCTTATGCATTTAACCAACTGAAGCTGGTGCACATGATATTATTTACATGCAAAGGGCCACGTTTGCAGGCATGTTAAAGGCATAATCTGGAAGATTTCCTGCTGTTCTTTGGTTATTTTGATTTCAATTAATGATATACCCATTGATTCTTGAAGAATATAATTTATTATTCCTCATGAGTTTAGTATAACTGTCTTCTTACTCCATCATAACACAAAATATAAGGTTGTAGGCCTTATTTATTTCAGTAAGCAAACAATGTATTGCTACAAAATGTTTTAAACTATCATGCATGTAATAGACTGTCAGTACTTGCATTCAATGCTCCATCTATGAATATGAGAGTGGTTACATTTCCTAACCCCATCTCTCAGCTTCCTACCAAACCTACTGTTGGGCTGAAACACATACTCAGGATTGTGGCTTTAATGCACTCCGCTACTGGTAAATGGACATAATCATAGTAGTCTAATATTTCAGGGACATTATGCACTTAATGTCATAAATTACTTTTAACATAAGAGGTAAGCAACCATTAAAATCTCAAAAACTCCCACAAAGTAGCATATAGGCAAGATTTCAGTCGATTATGGATCAATTGGCCTGATGACCTGTCAATTTGTGTGATCTCTAGCATACATATCGGTAGCCTATTCTCATATCTGAATAATTGTGAAAGAAAAAAAACAGTGATGGGGAATTATATTAGGCTATACCAGCGTTCTTCAATTCCGGTCCTGGAGGGCCGAAACACTTCTGTTTTTTATTTCTACCTGGTAGTTAATTGCACTCACCTGGTGTCCCAGGTCTGAATTAGCCCCTGATTAGAAGGAGAGGATGAAAAACAGAGGTGTTTCGGCCCTCCAGGACCGGAATTGAAGAACCCTGGCCTATACAATAATGCGCTGTGGCAAACCCAACAGTAGGCGTATTAACCGAAAGTGTCCATAGCTTGTGTTAATCAATATGCAAACAAATTAACATATACATGAACTGCAGTTTGTAAAAAGAACACAAGTACATTTTTACCGTTTAGGTGAGATCCGGACAACGCGTCCTTCCAGTTGACAACACATTGGTTATAGGCTAATGGTCCGAGAGAGTTGGCGAAGTGGTAAAACTCTCAATATTGGTTTAAATGAAAAAGTTACGTTTTCATATTAAATTCAAATTAACTTCCCACGTCACAAAAAAAATGTTCCTTCTATCAGTTAGCCATGTCAGTTTGAATTAATGAAAACCCATTTGAAAAAACGATGGGAAGAAAAAATTAATAGCGCAAAAACAGCTCCGTCCTAACCGCGCTTTAAACAAGACAGACAACGCGTTTTCTAAAATAAAAATTCCATACATGATTCGGTCAAGATCTCATCCTCCTGACGTTGTTATTCATATTCCATGAAAAGAGGAACTATAATTTATTTACATTGAAGTCGACATACGCAGTAAACTAATCGATGTCTCTATAAAGATTGGCAGCGAAGCGCTGCGGTCCGTTTAGGCTACGTTGGGATCAAAAAAGTTTGTCAAATTCTTCCCAGTTCTCAAAATCTCCGCCTGTAGCCTAAACGCGAATAGCTTCTGGTTGCTAGTGGAGCGGAGGAGAGGGAGGACAAGACGGGGCGAACGAGTTTTTTGAAAGGGGTAAAGGACAGAGGGGGAAAGAAAGCACAGAAGAAAAAACAGGACGAGGAACATCTGTGAGAGGGATATCGAATGCCAAGTTTCCTCAAGACAAAATGTATAGCCCCAAATAGCCTAACTGTTGTTTATTAGGTGTAAATAAAAACGTTATAGATTGAATAACCAATATTTAAAATCAATACATCAGGTAGGGCAATTTAAGCTATGATTTACCTTTACCTCACCCTCCCTTTCCCTGGGATATCATGAGGTTAAACTGGGTTAAGGTTCATGACTCGTCAGTCGAGCTAGGCCTACTGTCTTGTACATATAACACATCATAACCTACCTGTAAATACTGTACCTAATCAGAATTTGAGGTAATTGGATGACATGGGACATTTTGGGTGGATGAGTATGAGTCTGGTTAACTAGTACATATAACACATCATAACCTACCCCTAAATATTGTACTTAATCAGAATTTTAGGTAATTGGATGACATAGGACAGCTATCTTCTGATTGTTTGAAGATAGCTGACATATAGGAGACCACATTTCTAGCATACTAGGCTACTGTGTAGGTCTTTAGGCTAATGTTTGAGGTTTGACAGACTCAACAACAAACTGGTGAAGATGAAACCATGGCTGAGAGCTGAGACCTAGGCTACTGGGAAGAGAAGGAAATTCAAGGTAAACGAAAAACAATGGAGATATGACAGACAGTTCATCTAGATGGGGCTTCGCACCAGCTAAGTATGTAGCCTATGTGGACTTCTTTTGACCTTGGAGAACAGCACATCCACTGAGTCGGTCCACCTTGAAGGGTCTTGTTGAAAAGGAAACCATACATTGGTAGATGAGCAGAGGAAGACTTTACCTTTCCCTCGTGTCTGTGTCTCTCACACACTCTCTTTCTTTTCTTTACCAAGTCGTGGTTTCCATCTCACCAAAACCTTTTTTCCCTGAATGTTTAAAAAGATGAAAGGATAAGGAAAAGAATGGAGACAAAAGCAGGGAGGCTTGTGTTACAACCCTGCCCCTGTGAGACTGCTCATGAAAGACTTTTGGAATGGGAGAGATAGGGACAGAAGAGGAGACAGAGAAAGAGGGGGAGAATGAAAATAAGTTTTCAAACTCCAACTGCTAAACGGGTCAATTGTGTATAGTGGAACTAGATAAAATGCAGAACTCACTCAAAGATGGGGGTACTTACCACTGTCAATACAGTCAGACCTAAAGGGATGTTGATATATAGCACTCTGTGACTGACTGCTACCATTTTCCCACACACACATGCGCACAGCCGCACACACTCCATCAAATACACTCAGTCTCACTCACACATACAGGAGCAGCACTAAAATAAGATTTGGATGTTATTACCTCTTCATATCCTCACCCTGTGTCTCCCTCATGGCATTCCTCCCTCTCAGCATTTAGTGTCAGTCATTGGCAGTCCTTGGAACCCTCCCACCATTCTCTCTCTGCTTCTTTGTCTGAACTTGTTCTGTGCACACTTAGATATTTCTGCCAGAGGGTGCATCAGTGAGAGAGGGAGAGCGAGAGAGAGTTAGCAAGGTATTGACAGAGATGACAGTCAAACAAAGACGGTGAGAGTAAGGTCAACACACACAAATGTAGGGACAAAAGTTATTTCTCTCTCTCTCTCTCTCTCTCTCTCTCTCTCTCTCTCTCTCTCTCTCTCTCTCTCTCTCTCTCTCTCTCTCTCTCTCTCTCTCTCTCTCTCTCTCTCTCTCTCTCTCTCCCAGAACCACATCATTAGGCAAATTTTTTACACCCATTCACCTGGAGCATTTTTCTGTCACATGAAACACAAATCACATTATCCAAACATTCTCTGCTAATATATTTAGAGACTGTGCTTCTTAAATGCATGCCACATTTAAAAATGCACACACAGAGACTCTTAAATGTCATAACATTGTGACTCTCGTGATCCATTTGTCTTTCATTCATCTCGTATACGTGTAGCTAATTGACCTCAATAACTAACAAACGAACATAACAATAAAATCATGGTATTGCAATTTGCACCAATCCAATAACCTCAATAAACTGAAACACATTCACACACCCCTAGGCTGTGTTGATCTACTTCCAAGTAAACCCTAATGTTTCAGATTAAACCAATCAGTCTACCTCCCTTTCTCTTCCTCACACAAAATGTAATCAAACATGGATTTATTACTATAGCAATGAATATCCCATCAATTTGACCTCAGCCACATATCAGTGTAATTGTGGCAATTATTGCAAATAGCCGAGCTGTCAGGGGGGAGGTTATACAGTCTGATTGTCCACACCAGAGACCATGGGCATGAAGGCAGACGCGTCAGACTTAACTTCAATTATTGAACTCACCCTTTCCCCAGGCTGTGTCAATCTTTCATTAACTCTCATTCCTTCTCCCCCTACTCTCTCTAACCCTTCCACTATCTTTTCATGTCTCTCTCCCTCTCTCTTTCCATGTCTGTCTCTCTCTCTCTTTCCATGTCTCTCTCTCTCCCTCCCTCTCTCTTTTCATATCTTTCTCCCTCTATATTCTCATGTCTCTCTCCCCTCTCACTTTGTCCACTTTATCTCCTCACATCTCACTCTTCCGCCTTTCTCCTTCATTCACATTCTCTCCTCAACTCTCACTCTTACTATATCTAAACCATCTCTTCATGAGCCTCACCATCCCCCCGTTCCTCCTCTTTTTCAGACTTGGGTACGATGAGCGGCCCCATGTGTTTCCAATTTCAGGCGTAATGCTCCACTCACCGCAATCTGACCCAATTAGCCGGTGACTCCTGGAAACGCCCCAATCACCCTCACCGGCTACGCCACTACCCCGCCACCGTGGCACGGAGGTAAAGGGTCGGGTCACTGAGGGGATGGGGGGGGGGGATACTATCTGATGATGAATGTGTGACTGGCTCTGTCTGGGTGGGGGGAGGGAGGGGGGAGCATCTCGCCTCGCCTCGCCCCCCAGCAGTAAGTGAGCTCTGCTTCAGAGGCGTCCGACCATAATGCAGACATATCTGAGGAATAATCACTCAAGCCTGAAATTGAATTTCACAGGAAAGGGAGGGTCAGAGAGGCTGTGGGATGGGGTTCCAAAACAGACCACACATAGCCTATCACAAACACACCAGTGGTGGTCGGTGCCGTTTAAGATTAGGGAGGACGATTTCTTTTTTGAATGAGCATGGCCTTATTTCAATTACAGCATATTGGATGACTGTCATTCATATTCCATTCACCCAGCTCAGTGTAACATCGATAGGTTTAGGCTACTGTATGATACTTGAATTTGCTCTCTACCTTTCATGAGGTTGCTACAACCTAGCCTACAAATGAATGTTTATAACATAGGTGCACAGGTTGAGAGACAAACTGGAGTAATCAAGGTGACAGACAGTGACACATTCAATACCGCCTTGTACACTCTTGCCTGCATCTAGCTGATCTAGGGTGTAATCATTAGTCCAAACGGTTTCAAAACATTACGTTTTGCAACTAAACAAGTCTTTCTATTGGACAAATTCAGGTATTCCATCCCTGTTTCGTTCTGTTTGCTTCCGTTTAAGAAACATTTTGCAACAGAATTGGCTGAATGAATACACCCCTGATCACACAGTTCACTTTCATAGCAGCCATACAAACAGCATCATCACATCTACCCGCTCTCCTCCTCTCACATTTTCCCTTCACTTGTGGACTTGAGTGCACAACATAACAGCTGTCTGTGACCAGGCGACAAAACCTTCTCCTTAATTTTGGAAGAAATTAATTTGTTCAAAACTGTTCAACTATTGTCTTTCTCTCTCTTTGAGACAACTACTCACCACATTTTATGCACTGCAATGCTATAGCTAACTATCGCTTATGTGTTCAGTACTAGATTCATTCTCTGATCCTTTGTTTGAATGGACAACATGTCAGTTCATGCTGCAAGAGCTCTGATAGGTTGGAGGACGTCCTCCGGAAGTAGTCATAATTACTGTGTAAGTTTATGGATGGGGTGATAACCATGAGTCTCCTAGGTTTTGTATTGAAGTCAATGTACCCAGAGGAGGACGGAAAATAGCTGTCCTCTGGTTACACCCTGGTGATACCCTACAGAGTGCTGTTGAGGCTACCGCAGACCTTCATTGCAAAACAGTGTGTTTTAATCAGTTATTTGGTGACGTGAATATATTTAGTATAGTTTTATCTGAAAAGGATAATTTTTTTAATGAAATTCACTGAGTCCTAACCCTTTCTCCTTTGAGGAGCCACCACTGAAATACACACACACACACACACACACACACACACACACACACACACACACACACACACACTCACATACACACACACAAACCCATAAAAACATTTATACACATACTCATAAAAACATTTACACACAGCGAAACAAATAAAACACACACAAAGCCTCAAGTCTATATAATAAGTGTGGGAGAGCGAGAGAGCTAGGGCAATATAAAAAAAATCAGAGTGGAGTTGGATGTAAGGAATGTCTTAATTATGGGAACAGAGGACTAACTTCAATTTAATCTTTAATGAGAAACAGGTTTGAATGGAAGAGAAACTAGAGCTGAGGGGAGAGGGGGCTCTACATTAGATTATCTGGCAACCCATGCTACAGATGTAGGATGTTAATTTGAGCCAGTTTGCGACAGCAGGAAAATAATCCTGCAGCAACAGGAAATGTGAATTATTATGTGGATTATAATTAACGTACATTTTTGTAGGGGTTGATATTTTGTAAGGGAAAATCAAGTATGACATCTCTAATTGGAAATTACGAATTTCAGAAGCCTTTTTAAACCTCAAATACAAAGTTATCCTGCAACAGGGTGATCAAATTAAGATCTTACATCTGTAAATACTGTAGTTGACAGTTGATTCTCATAATTGTATCAATGCAAAATATGATGTCTCTTCATGTTCGTACCTCTATTCTATCTTTCCATTGTGCATCTCTACTTCTCCGTTATGCATACATCTCCGGCCCTTTCTCTCCATCCCCTTATCCATCTGTCTTTTCTCCCTCTCTCTTTCTGCCAGAGAAACATTTTTACACATTGTAAACTTTACTCACTGAACGGCACCCGGCAGTATAGGATTTCACAGGCAGACTTTTTATGTGAACCACTCTGTCAATTAGCAGAGGATAGACTTACAGCGTACCCACTGCACAAAGGAAGGACTGGCCCAGTTCCACAAGCCTCTCTCCCTGTTCTGTTCCTCTGCCCCTCTCCATCTGTCAGTCCCACAGGACAGGGTGTGTGTGTGTGTGTGTGTGTGTGTGTGTATGTGGGTATGTATGTATGTGTGTTTGTGTGTGTTGTAGGAGGTTTGTGTATCTCTGTGTCAGAAGGCGTGTCAGCCATGTGACATTGCATGTACATGTGTGTGCATACATTGGATGTATGCAAGTGTGACAGAGCAGAGGTCAGGGGTTTCTGTGATGCGCTTACTTACATCACCCTGTCATTATCCTTATCCCTTGTACCTTGTTACACTGTCATTGTCACAGACTTGTTATTACGTCACACAAGACAGAATGTAGCACACACTGCTTTAATAACGCTTACATAGTGCTTGGTCTGTTCAGTAACACTACTGACATCATGGCCATTACACTTTCATTGCATAGTAATGACTTTGAGTGTTTTTTGTAATAATTATTCAATTTGTGTAATAACAAAAAACGCTACTATGCAATTACATAGCTGTTGCTGAATCATTCATTTCAGCATTATTATAGATATTATTGTACATCTGATGCTCAAATGCAAACCTCACTTTTATTCATGATTGGAGTATGGGGTAACTGATCCTAGATCTGTGGCTAAGGGCAAGTTCTATCTTCTACATATATCCTAGCAAAAGTAGAATCAATGTTTCCCTGCCCTTTATCGCCCCCAAGTGGAGGGGTGGAGGTACACCTGGATGCATCAGAAGTCAAGCGTTAGCCATTGATTGACATGACTAATGAGTATGAGGTAACTCTGCATCTTAATAATCTCTCCTTCCTCCTGAAGTGTGCACTTGTTCACGTCCCTTCATAGATTTAAAAGAAAATGACTGGTATATGGAAACTCCCTCTAGTCATACCTACACCAATCCAATGCTTTTACATTTGTGGGGAGTAGTGATCGAGTGCACACTTCAGGTGGAAGGAGAGAATATTGGGACGCAACCTCACTCCCACTCTCTTTCAACTGTCTCTTCCTGCTAGCTCATCTCTCTCTCTCTCTCTCTCTCTCTCTCTCTCTCTCTCTCTCTCTCTCTCTCCGCTCTCTCTCTCTCTCTCTCTCTCTCTCTCTCTCTCTCTCTCTCTCTCTCTCTCTCTCTCTCTCTCTCTCTCTCTCTCTCTCTCACTCTCTCTGTCTCCCTCCTCAACCTACTCTCACTGTCTATGGTAATGATTATAGTGACAATCAACTTGTACTTGTGTATTATCAGCCCAAAGTTATAAACAAAAGCTACTGTCTGTTATACAGCTGATCATGAGCTAGTAGTCTATCACTAGACACTGACCTTGAGGAACAACTCAACTTAGTAATTGAGAGTCAAAAAGAAGCAGAAAGAGACCTAGAAATAGAGAGAGTGAGGGAGAGAGAGCAAGGAGCAAGCGAGGGGGTTCAGAGATCCAAGCTGTTTTATTAATCTGCCAATTTTCTCAGATGACGCAAGGACTGTGATTTTGCCTATTCTTTCTCTCTCTCAATCTCTCCATCCCTTCCTCCCTTCATTGTGTCTCTCCCGATGCCTTGCTCTGGTTGGATGGGAGAAGACACACAGCAGGTAGGACTGGCTTTATCTCCCTTCTCTTCATTCCTTCTATCCCTTAACCTATCCTCCCTCTGAACTTTCTCATCTTCTGAATGATGTTCTGGACATTTCTTTCATGTTCATCTCAAATCCTCCCCCCACCCATGTGCATAGGATTTATCAGAAGTGTAGTTGTACTACCATTGGCAGTGCTATTTTTCATTCACTGAATTGCTATGAATTTTGAGTCCATGCGCTCATGTCACTTTCGCTCTGTTTCTGTCAGTCAGAATGTGCTGCACATTGACTGTCTGTGGTGATGTGTGTATATAGGTGTAGGTGGGCGTGTACATCGTTCATCTCTTTTCTATTTTATGGAATGTTCTGTACCATCATTTTTATTTTCATAGATTTTCACTAGAGTGTAGTCAGTGGTAATTATTTGATATTAAGTGTGCTATGGAACTTCAGCATTAGCTGACATATGACTATTTACATTCCAATGAAGTGCTTTCCCAGCTGTTGCGTTTCAAATTGTTGTGTTTAGAATCAGAGTGAGAACAAGAGAGAACCAAGACAGAGTTTGCGTTTGGAAAAAGAACATGGAGAATATTCAAAGGATATTTTTGGCAAAAGGAGAGGATGGATATACTGTTCTGGAGGATTGGGAAGAATAAAACTAGGTTCTACTGGAGGAATTGCATTCCAATGACAGATCGAAAGGAAAGAGGAAAGGGAGAGTATGAGGGAGGATTTATAAATAGCAGAGCTTTAGAAGGGTGAAGAGAGCAGATGTGATAGACAGTCTGTGCTTAAGGAGTTCAAACAACAGATTAATACACTCAGATTATAGTCCGAAAGAGAGGAATGGAGGGGCAGGGGGAGGGGAGGGTGTGTACCTGCCACACACACACTCTCTCACGCACACACAAATCAAATCCAATTTTATTGGTCACATACGCGTTTAGCAGATGTTATTGCGGGTGTAGCAAAACGCTGTGTTTCTAGCTCCGACAGTGCAGTATATCTAACACACACACACATTCATGTGCACGCGTGCATACACACACACAGATGCGCACACACTGATGAACAATCAATGACAAATGCACAAGCTCCCTCTTTTAAATGTTTTCTCTCTTTCTATTTCTCTCTCTTTTTTCTCTTTGTGATGGTCTATTGACTCCAGAGCTTGTGACTGAGGGATAAAGGGGAGGTTTTCTACTGATCGATGACCAAATGCATTAGATCTGATCAGGGGCGCAACTTTGGTTTTAGAAGTGGGGGAGGGGACATAATTATTATTATTACTTTTTTTATCCAGTTGGATAAACACTCCAAACAGCCTATCCGACCGCTCGGAGGCGTCCGCATGGTCCTAAAGCACACCGTTGCCTAGTTTTGTATCACATTCCAATTAGAAAACTGGGGGTGACAAAAATGCAATTTCAGAATGTGGGGTGGACATGTATGGACTTGTTAACCTATACATATCAGTGCAGTGTTGTAGTAGTCATGACCCCCTCCCTTGTTCTCTCTGGAAGAAGGGACGGGGATATGGGATTATATCTCTGTCCCTGCAAAGATCACGCCAAACAGTCAACCAAAGGAAATAATCCCCCCCTCACACACACACACACACACACACACACACACACACACACACACACACACACACACACACACACACACACACACACACAACATGCTCACGTGATAAAGACAAATGCATACACAATCTCATACACAGAGCTCAATGTAAATGCATATAAACTCCCATGTCCAGTTAGTTAATAGGGCTGTAGACAGGAGGTGGGGGTTTAGCGGTGGGCTAGCCATCACACAGCTGTTTAGTCTCTTAAACCCACGTCACTGATTGGTCAGAGGCAGGGACTGTCACTGATTGGATGAGAGCATGCGTGGGTCTCTGCATGGTTGGGGTCGGTAAATACCCGTCATTGGTTAATACTGTCATTAAAGGCCATCATTAAAGAGCCACTGATACAGTTTCTTCAGAAAGTATTCACTCCCCTTGACTTTGTCCACGTTTTGTTGTGTTACAGCTTGAATTTAAAATGGATTCAATTGAGATTTTGTGTCACTGGCCTGCATACAATACCCCATAATGTCAAAGTAGAACAATGTTTTTCGAAAAAATAAATAATAATAATACAAATGGAAAAGCTGAAATGTCTTGAGTCAATAAGTATTAAATCCCTTTGTTATGGTAAGCCTAAATAAGTTCAGGAGTACAAATGAGCTTAACCAGTCACATAATAAGTTGCATGGAAAAATAGTGTTTAACATGATTTTTGAATGACTACCTCATCTCTGTACCCCATACATACAATTATCTGTACAGTCCCTCAATCGAGCAGTGAATTTCAAACACAGATTCAACCACAAAGACCAGGGAAGTTTCCAATGCCTCGCAAAGAAGGCACCTATTGGTAGATGGGTAAAAAAACAAAAAAAACAGACATTGAATATCCCTTTGAGCGTGGTGAAGTCATTAATTACACGTTGGATGGTGTATCAATACACCCAGTCACTACAAAGATACAGGCGTCCTTCCAAACTCAGTTGCTGGAGAGGAAGGAAACTGCTCAGGGATTTCACCATGAGGCCAATAGTGACTTTAAGACAGTTACAGAGTTTTATGGCTGTGATAGGAGAAAACTGAGGATGGATCAACAACATTGTAGTTACTCCACAATACTAACCTAATTGACAGAGTGAAAAGAAGGAAGTCTGCACAGAATAAAAAATATTCCAAAACTGCATCATGTTATGGGTATGCTTGTGATCGACAAGGATTAGGGAGTTTTTTATGATAAAAAGAAAAGGAATGGAGCTAAGCACAGGCAAAATCCTAGAGGAAAACCTGGTTCAGTCTGCTTTCCACCAGACACTGGGAGATGAATTCACCTTTCAGCAGGACAAGAACCTAAAACACAAGGCCAAATCTACACTGGAGTTGCTTACCAATAAGACAGTGAATGTTCCTGAGTGGCCGAGTTACAGTTCTGACTTAATTCTACTTGAAAATCTATGGCAAGACCTGAAAATGGTTGTCTAGCAATGATCAACAACCAATTTGACAGAGTTTGAAGAATTTTGAAAATAATAATAGGGAAATGTGGCACAATCTAGGTGTGGAAAGCTCTTAGAGACTTACCCAAAAAGACTCACAGCTTTCATCACTGCCAAAGGTGCTTCTAGAAAGTATTGACCCAGGGGTGTGAATACTTACAGTACCAGTCCAAAGTTTGGACACACCTACTCACTCAAGGGTTTTTCTTTATTTTTACTATTTTCTACATTGTAGAATAATAGTGAAGACATCATAACTATTAAATAACACACATGGAATCATGAAGTAACCAAAAAATTTTGAACAAATTAAAATATATTTGATATTTGAGATTCTTCAAAGTAGCCACCCTTTGCCTTGATGACAGCTTTGCACACTCTTGGCATTCTCTCAACCAGCTTCAAGACGAATGAGGAGTGATTCATGAGGAGTGATACATGATTCCATATGTGTTATTTCATAGTTTTGATAGAAAATAGTAAAAATAAAGAAAAACCCTTGAATGAGTAGGTGTGTCCAAACTTTTGACTGGTACTGTATGTAAATGAAATATTTCATTTTCATTTTCAATATATTTGCTAAAATTTCAAAAAACATGTTTTCACTTTGTCATTATGGGGTATTGTGTGTAGATGGTTGAGAAAAGAATTCAGGCTGTAACAACAAAATGTGAAATAAGTCAAGGGGTGTGAATACTTTCTGAAGACACTGTAGATACTGATCATCATAGTGACAGTCACAGTGATAGATACTGATCGTCATAGTGACAGTGATAGATACTGATCGTCATAGTGACAGTGATAGTCATATTGATATCATAGTGATAGTGATCGTGATGCTGATAGTGATTGTGATACTGATAGTGATACTGATAGTGATTGTGAGAGAGATCATAACATAGATAGTTTGTTTTCAAATCCAATGTTAATATGTGCATTGATAGCTCAGCGATATTTTATTACATACTACAGTGATGTAAGTCTCTCCTCCTGATCAAAGAGAGAGAGATCAGCTGTCCTGGCATGACCATTCCGGGGATGTGAGTATCTCTGGAATCTGGATGCATGGAACTAGTTTCAATCTGGTTTGTTGCTGATCCAGGAGAGCTCAACATGGCACGACACATAAAGAAGAACACCACTGCCAGTAAGGATTACAGCCTTCTCCTCCCGTTGAGCCTGGCTGTCTTTGAAGTATCCTCCTCCATCCCTGGTGCTTTATGCTCATTCCTAACACATGTTTCTGTTCTGAGGGCTTCCCTAAAGCCTTTTCCTGAGGAATACTGTAGCTTTCTCCTCAGAGAGTTCATGGCCTTTGAACATACCTGCCAAGGTTGTAATACCTCTGTCACATTTGACCAAATCCTGGATTTACCGTAAGGGCTCTGATTTAACAGTGTAAACCCATTGACTGTCTGCTTTTATGTATATAGTCTCTTGTAATAGACTGACATTAATATAGCTAACAAGCCTGCATGCAAGATACTGTTCTGGGTGCTGAGATTATGATGAATGTATAACGAAGCATATTACTCATCTGTGATATAATGTGATATGATGTAACATAAACTAATATGACTAGTCCCTATGTCTAGCTCCGGTCCAGGGCTACATGTGGATTATCTTCTCTGTCGGTCTGTTGGAGGCTAGCTCTGGTCCAGGGCTACATGTGGATTATCTTCCCTGTCAGTCTATTGGAGGCTAGCTCTCGTCCAGGGTTACATGTGGACTATCTTCCCTGTCGGTCTGTTGGAGCCTTGGAGGATAGCTCCCACTCCCACTTTTCAGGCCGTTCCTACATTTCCTGGAGACGGAAAATAATCCCTTAGTCCTAGGAAGAAGATGGATTTGTAACACGGCTACAGCAGGCTACAGGTCGTTTAGCATGTCACTGCAGTTTACGCGCTGTTCAATCTTCAGGATATATCCTCATTACATGATGCAGGAGGCATCCTGTCGTTTGGTAGGACAATGAGTCAGCCACAGAGATCTTATTAAATTCCTACTGTATATGTAATTCTATGGGGTCGGGTCCTCTGTCTGACCTCCTCCAAGGTCTTAATACCCATCCTAAGAGCTGTAGACCTGGGCTGTCTTTGGCACTGCCATCCTACTGAACACAAAGTATTGTCATTGAGATCTGTGTCCCAAATGGTACCCTTTTCCCTTTATAGTGCACTACTTTTGGCCAGACCCCTATGGGCCCTGGTGAACTGTACATTATATAGAGAAAAGAGTGCTATTTGGGATGCACATAAACACTCTGTGTGTTCTGTGTTTTCTGATAGTACAGTGATTGTGCAGTTCATCAGGTCATGGTGGGGTTTCTGACTCACCCTCCAACAATAGGACTGCTGGTTAATTGGAGTACAGTACATTGTCTCCTGGATGTTTGTAAACATTGTTCTTAATGTTAAGAATGCAATGAATTTTGCAAAGAGGATTGGTGCAGTAACAGAAACAGGGAGCCCCCTCCTCCCCTCCCCTTCCCCACTGCCCAGTTCAAAAGGGATTATATCTCTCTGCTATTGAAACTTGGTTTTGAAAGAGTTTCTCCTTCCCCCCCATTTTTTTTTGCATTTGCCGGCAATCCCTCTTTATGCCCGGGCGGCAACTGTTGTTGGACTTATACGTGAGATGAAGACAAGCTGATGAACAGAGCAGGGAAAGAGAGCGTGATGGAGAGAGGCGAGGTCAAAGGGTGAGGTCCATAGAGAGTGGAGGAGGTAAAGAAGGAAGGAGAGAGGTAATAAAAGGAGGTTAGACTAGACTGGTCTACATGCATGTTGTTGAGTGTTTTCTCTATTCTTCCTTATGTAGAAATGCCTTCTGCATGGCTGATGGATTATAATCATGTGCGATTGTCCAGCGGAGGCAGTCTGTTTGTAAATGTGCCACTCAGGTTCCAGACGCTGACTTCACACACCGCCATGTTGCTCTCCAGATGTGTTTATCTCTGGTGGGAGGGGGATTCATCATCACTCTCTACACTCTGTTGGAACTGGTGTTGCTGGTCACTGCATTGGAATACTGGAACAGACAAACTAAGCAGACTGAGTAGGAATTAGTTGAATATTATTCTAATGTATCAAACCAGATCAGATTTACATTGCTTGCATAATATTGGTGCTTTTATGTAAAGGTCTTATTTGGATTGTACGCCTACCTATAGTTTTGACTATGTTTGATCCTCTCTAGTCTGATATCTGATGTTAGGCTGGATGTTCCTTCTCTGACAGAAGTGGGGGTTTGGTTTAGGTGGTGATGGATGGGTGACTTGAATAGAATCCTGCACCCTCACTCACATTTTCAGATTATCGTTGATCATTCCCATGACATGACTCACAGATGATTGTCAGAGCGCTTTGTTACTCCGCCTCTCTCCGTCTCTCTCCCAATTATTTCCATCCGTCTTTCTCCACCTCCATATCCTGTATTATTCAGATTGTGGGTACATTCCTTCTCAATGTAATGACATTTATCAGACCTTAACCTGACTGATCTGTCAGATCTATGTTACTCATCTTAATCAACAGCACCCAAAGGCAACAATATGGTGGAAGTTTCCCCAAGCCAATAGAAAGGCTAACTGAAATGCTTACACCAGAGGAAGAGGCATGGGGCTGTTTTCTGACCAGGCAGATGTGTGCTCTCACAGTACACCTCCCTCTCTCACCCTCTCCCTCTCTACCACAGACAGGATGACGAATCAGCAGCCAGCCCACCAGTCTAACAAGGCTCATTATGATGAGGCACTGCCACCCATTGTTGGCGCTGGAGTGTTGGACTTGTTGGAGCCCAAACTTCCCAAGAGTTTCTTGGGAACCTACTGTGGCTTCCTCATCCGAAACTCACTGCTGGCCCTCACTATACTGGGTAGGTGACTACCTCGCTTCACGGCAATACACACAATACCCCATAATGACAAAGCAAAAACAGGTTTTTAGACATTTTTGCAAATGTATAAAAAATAAAAAACTTAAATATCACATTTAAATAAGTATTCAGATACTTTATTCAGTACTTTGTTGAAGCACCTTTGGCAGTGATTACAGCCTCGAGTCTTCTTGGGTATGACGCTACAAGCTTTGCACACCTGTATTTGGTGCGTTTCTCCCATTCTTCTCTGCAGATCATCTCAAGCTCTGTCAGGTTGGATGTGGGCGTCGCTGCACAGCTCTTTTCAGGTCTCTCCAGAGATGTTTGATCGGGTTCAAGTCCTGGCTCTGGCTGGGCCACTCAAGGACATTCAAAGACTTGTCCTGAAGCCACTCCTGCGTTGTCTTGACTGTGTGCTTAGGATTGTTGTCCTGTTGGAAGGTGAACCTTCGCCCCAGTCTGAGGTCCTGAGCGCTCTGGAGCAGGTTTTCATCAAGGATCTCTCTGTACTTTGCTCCGTTCATCTTTCCCTCATTCTCCCAGTCCCTGCCACTGAAAAACATCCCCTCAGCATGATGCTGCCACCACTATGCTTCACCGTAGGGACGGTGCCAGGTTTCCTCCAGATGTGACTCTTGGCATTCAGGCCAAAGAGTTCAATCTTGGTTTTATCAGTCCAGAGAATCTTGTTTCTTATGGTCTGAGAGTCCTTTAGGTGCCTTTTGGCAAACTCCAAGCAGGCTGTCATGTGCCTTTTACTGAGCAGTGGCTTCCGTCTGGCCACTCTACCATAAAGGCCTGATTGGTGGAGTGCTGCAGAGATGGTTGTCCTTCTGGAAGGTTCTCCCATCTCCACAGAGGAACTCCGGAGCTCTGTCAGAGTGACCATTGGGTTCTTGGTCACCTCCCTGACCAAGGCCCCTCTCCCCCGATTGCTCAGTTTGGTCGGGCGGCCAGCCCTAGGAAGAGTCTTTGTGGTTCCAAACTTCTTCCATTTAAGAATAATAGAGGCCACTGTGTTCTTGGGGACCTTCAATGCTGCAAAACAAATGTGGTAACCTTCCCCAGATCTGTGCCTCGACACAATCCTGTCTCGGAGCTCTACGGACAATTACAGACTACAATCTATTACAGACTACAAAGGGAAGCACAGCCGCGAGCTGTCCAGTGACACGAGCCTACCAGACGAGCTAAATCACTTATATGTTCACTTCGAGGCAAGCAACACTGAAGCATTCAGGAGAGCATCAGCTGTTCTGGACTGAAAAGATTTGGCATGGGTCCTCAGATCCTCAGAAAGTTCTACAGTTGCACCATTGAGAGCATCCTGACTGGTTGCATTACTGCCTGGTATGGCAACTGCTCGGCCTCCAACCACAAGGCACTACAGAGGGTAGTGCGTACGGCCCAGTACATCACTGGGGCCAAGCTTCCTGCCATCCAGGACCTCTATACCAGGCGGTGTCAGAGGAAGGCCCTAAAAATTGTCAAAGACTCCAACCACCCTAGTCATAGACTGTTCTCTCTGCTACCGCACGGCAAGCGGTTCCGGAGCACCAAGTCTAGGTCCAAAAGGCTTCTTAACAGCTTCTACCCCCAAGCCGTAAGACTCCTGAACAGCTAATCAAATTGCTACCCAGACTATTTGCATTGCCCCCCCTCTTTTACACTGCTGCTACTCTCTGTTTATTATCTATGCAAAGTCACTTTAACTATACCTACATGTACAAATTACCTCAATTACCTCGACTAACCGGTGCCCCTGCACATTGACTCTGTCTTTTTACTGTTATTTTACTGCTTTTATTTTTTACTTATCTATTGTTTACTTAACACTTATTTTTCTTAAAACTGGATTGTTGATTAAGGGCTTGTAAGTAAGCATTTCACTGTAAGGTCTACAACTGTTGCATTCGGCACATATGACAAATAACATTTGATTTGATTTGATTTGAATTCCTTCAACCTCATGGCTTGGTTTTTGCTCTGACATGCACTGTCAACTGTGGGACCTTATATAGACAGGTGTGTGCCTTTCCAAATCATGTCCAATCAATTGAATTTACCAATCAAGTTGTATAAACATCTCAAGGATGATCAATGGAAA
This sequence comes from Coregonus clupeaformis, assembly GCF_020615455.1. Taxonomy (NCBI): domain Eukaryota; kingdom Metazoa; phylum Chordata; class Actinopteri; order Salmoniformes; family Salmonidae; genus Coregonus; species Coregonus clupeaformis. Next base: position 100,870 of record NW_025533567.1, on the reverse strand, counting down.
CAGGATGTACCTGAGCTCAATTTCGAGTCTCATAGTAAAGGGTCTGAATACTTATGTAAATAAGGTATTTCTGTTTTTTATTTTAAATACATTTGCAGAAAAATCTGAAAACCTGTTTTCGCTTTGTCATTATGGGGTATTGTGTGTAGATGAATGAGGAAAAACATTTTTAAAATCAATTTTAGAATAATGCTGTAACGTAACAAAGTGGGGAAAAAGTGAAGGGGTCTGAATACTTTCCGAATGCACTGTGCACTTACTGTAACTCCCCCTGGAATGGAAATGAAACCCAATGAGTTAGACGCTGTGATTATAAACCCTCTCGAAATGCTCTTCTAAAGCATTTCACTGGAATCTCTCCTCTCTGCGCTCTCACAGAAGCTGTAAGGGTGACAGAGGCAACCATTGTGTGGCTGTTGTGCTAACTCCTCTCCTCTGTGCACTGTGACAGGTGTAATAGCGGGGTCGCTGTTTGGGATGCTGCTGCGGTATGTTTCTATTACAGACCCCAACACCCTAATGCTGGTGTCCTTTCCTGGAGACATCCTCATGAGGATGCTGAAGATGCTCATCTTGCCCCTCATCATCTCCAGCCTCATCACAGGTACACCATTGTAGTACACAGCACACACGTGCCTGCACACACACACACACACACACACACACACACACACACACACACACACACACACACACACACACACACACACACACACACACACACACACACACACACATGCAGGTGGAAGGTGCCCTGCTCATCAGCCTGTCTCTCTCCCTCCCAGGTCTGGCTGGTCTGGATGCTCGTTCCAGTGGGAGGATGGGCTCCAGGGCCATGGTCTACTACATGTCCACTACAGTCATCGCTGCCATCCTGGGGGTCATCCTGGTCCTGGGGATCCACCCGGGAAACCCCAAACTCAGGAGCAGTCAGGAGCAGAACGCCGCCCCCAAGAACCAAGAGGTCAGCAGTCTGGACGCCTTCCTGGACCTCATCAGGAACCTGTTCCCTGAAAACCTGGTGCAGGCCTGCTTCCAACAGGTAGGACCCAGACCCAGAACTAGACCCATACCCATACCCAGAACTATACCCAGACCCCATCAAACAATGGATGTTCAGTTGTTATTGTGAGATGTGGATCCTATCAAAGCCTGACTTTAATGACCAGCATTGGGAATGTGTGGCTTATGGGGAAATTGTGTCTAATTCGCAAATGATTGTCTCAGTGCCTTCAGAAAGTATTCACATCACTTTACTTTTTCCACATTTTGTTGTGTTACCAAGTGGGATTAAAATGGATTTAATTGTAATAGTTTTTGTCAACGATCTACACAAAATACTCTGTAATGTCAAAGTTGTAAAAAATTAATAAAAAAACACTAATATATCTTCATTAGATAAGTATTCAACCCCCTGAGTCAATACATGTTAGAGTCACCTTTGTCAGCGATTACAGTCTTTCTGGGTAAGTTTCTAAGAGCTTTGCACACCTGCATTGTACAATATTTGCACAAAATTCTTCAAGTTCTGTCATGTTGGTTGTTGATCATTGCTAGACAGCTATTTCTAAGTCTTGCCATAGATTTTCAAGCCAATTTAAGTCAAAACTGTAACTAGGCCAATTAGGAACATTCAATGTCGTCTTGGTGAGCAACTCCAGTGTATATTTGGCCTTGTGTTTTAGTTTATTTTCCTGCTGAAAGGTGAATTTGTCTCCCAGTGTCTGTTGGAAAATAGACTGAACCAGGTTTTTCATTAGGATTTTGCCGGTGCTTAGCTCTATTCCGTTTCTTTTTATCATAAAAAACTCCCTAGTCCTTGCCGATGACAAACATACCCATAACATGATGCAGCCACCACCATGCTTGAAAATATTGTCACGGTTTCGGCCGAGGCTGCCTCTCTCCCTTGTTCGGGCAGGCTTCGGCGTTCGTTGTCTCCGGAATACTAGCTGCCACCGTTGTATGTTTCATGTTCGTTTGCTTTTGTCTGATTGTTGTCACACCTGTTTTCATTTAGTGTCATTAGTGTCCTATTTAGTTCTCGTTGTGTTTGTCAGGTGTTGTGTGTTATTGTTTTTGTCAGTCGTGTATTTTCGCTCGGTTGAGCTTCTCTCCACTGCGCTGGAGTTATTACGCACCTGTTTTGTGCGCTGTTGTTTCGTTTCGCCTTCGTGCGTATTTCGCCTTCAGGCAAGTGTTGTCCGTTTGCCGTGTTTTGGCATTACTAAAGTCTGTTGGATTATCCGTCTGCGTCCTGCGTTTGATTCCACCACTGCACCTACAGCACGCTTTGACAGAATAACACACCACAATGGAATCAGCAGGAGCCGCAGCAGCCCAGGCGACTCTGGAGGACAGGGTCCGGGAACAAGGTGACCAGATCCTGCAGATGGGGACCGCACTGCAGGAGGTGATCACCACCATCCGAGGCTGGGGGACGCCTCCACCGCCACCCTCCGTGCCAGCACCATCGGCCAGTCAGCCTATTCCCGCACCAGAACCTCGAGGAGTCCGACTCTCGCTCCCGAGGGCTTACGATGGGACCGCGACCGGGTGCCAGGGTTTCCTTCTCCAGGTGGAGCTGTACCTGGCCACCGTGCACCCGGCGCCCTCGGGACATGAGAGCGTGTCCGCCCTGATCTCCTGCCTGTCCGGGAAGGCGTTGGAATGAGCCAACGCGGAGTGGAGGAGGATCGACGCGGACACCATAACTTACGACGAGTTCTCCCGCCGCTTCAAGGCGGTGTTTGACCATCCCCCGGAGGGGAAAGCGGCGGGGGAGTGTCTGGTCTTCCTCCGGCAGGGGAGGAGGAGTGCTCAGGAGTTCGCCCTCGAATTCCGTACTCTAGCGGCAGATGCAGGGTGGAATGATCGGGCCCTCGTCGATCACTACAGGTGTAGTCTGCGAGAGGACGTCCGTCGGGAGCTGGCCTGTAGGGACACCAGCCTCACGTTCGACCAGTTGGTCGACATGTCCATCAGGCTGGATAACCTACTAGCTACCCGCGGACGTTCCGAGGGGGGTCCGTCCATTTCACCCTCCAGCGCTTTCGAGCCGTGCCCCATGGAGCTCGGGGGCGCTGGCGCTAGAGAGAGGAGGGGTCGGCTTACTAGGGGGTCCATCCCCTGCACCAACTGTGGTCGGGGAGGACACACCGCGGCTAGGTGCTGGGGATGGCCTCCTAGGGGAGAGGACGACAGGTCCCGCACTGGGGATTCCCTCCAGGTGAGTAGGCGCCCCACTCACCCAGAGCTCTCTGTTGCACATTTTTGTATGCCTGTGCGTTTTCCACAGGTAGCACCTCATTCCCAGCATAAGGCGCTGGTAGACTCAGGCGCGGCTGGGAATTTTATTGATAAGAAGTTTTGTTTAGCTTTAGGGATTCCCCTTCTTCCTGTTGATGTTCCTTTCCCCGTTCATGCCCTAGATAGCCGTCCGTTGGGTGCGGGCTTGATCAGGGAGGTCACTGCGCCACTTAGGATGTGCGCGCAGGGGGGTCATCAGGAGATGATTCAGCTATTTCTGATTGACTCTCCTGCGTATCCGGTGGTGCTGGGCATGCCCTGGTTGAGTACCCATAACCCATCCATTTCGTGGCAGGAGAGGGCTCTGATGGAGTGGTCTGCCCAGTGTGTGGGTAGATGTTTAGGCGTTTCCGTAGGGGCTACCTCGGTGGAGAGTCCAAACCAGGTGCCCGCATTGCACGTTCCCCCCTGAGTATGGGGATTTGGCTATTGCGTTTAGTAAGTCGAGGGCGACGCAGTTGCCGCCCCATAGGCAGGGAGATTGTGCGATAGACCTCCAGGCAGGAGCTGCGCTCCCACGGAGCCATGTGTATCCTCTGTCTCAAGAGGAGAAGAAAGCTATGGAGACTTACATAGACGAATCTCTGAGACAAGGATACATACGGCCTTCCACTTCCCCTGCGTCCTCGAGTTTCTTTTTTGTGAAGAAAAAGGATGGTGGTTTGCGCCCGTGCATCGATTACCGTGGTCTCAATCAGATTACGGTGAAGTACAGTTATCCACTCCCGCTGATTGCGACCATGACTGAGTCGTTGCATGGGGCGCGTTTCTTCACTAAATTAGATCTCAGGAGCGCGTACAACTTGGTGCGCATCAGGGAGGGCGATGAATGGAAGACAGCCTTTAGTACCACCTCGGGCCATTACGAGTATCTGGTCATGCCATACGGGTTGATGAACGCTCCGTCAGTTTTCCAATCATTCGTGGATGAGATCTTCAGGGACATGCAGGGGCAGGGGGTGGTTGTGTACATAGATGACATTCTCGTGTACTCGCCTACCCGTGTCGAGCATGTGGCCCTGGTGCGTAGAGTGTTGCGGAGGCTGGTGGAGCACGACCTGTATGTGAAGGCAGAGAAGTGTCTGTTTTTCCAGGAGTCGGTCTCCTTTTTGGGGGTATCAGTTGTCTGCGTCAGGGGTGAAGATGGAGGTAGACCGGGTGTCGGCCGTGCGTAATTGGCAAACACCAACCACTGTGAAGGAGGTGCAGCAGTTTTTGGGGTTTGCGAATTACTACCGGAGGTTTATCCGGGGTTTTGGACAGGTGGCAGCTCCCATCACGTCTCTTTTGAAGGGGGGTCCGGTGCGTCTGCAGTGGTCGGCCGAGGCGGACAGGGCGTTTGGGAGGCTGAAGGACCTGTTTACCTCGGCCCCGGTGCTGGCGCATCCGGATCCCTCTTTGCCGTTCCAGGTAGAGGTGGACGCGTCAGAGGCCGGTCTAGGAGCCGTGCTTTCACAACGGTCTGGCGCGCCACCTAAACTCCGCCCCTGTGCTTTTTATTCGAAGAAGCTCAGTCTGGCGGAGCGGAACTATGACGTAGGGGACAGGGAGCTGTTAGCCGTGGTACAGGCCCTAAAGGTGTGGAGGCACTGGCTTGAGGGGGCTCAACACCCTTTCCTCATTTTGACGGACCACCGTAACCTGGAGTACATCCGGGCAGCGAGGAGGCTGAACCCTCGCCAGGCAAGATGGAATATGTTCTTGACCAGGTTTACTTTTAAGATCACGTACATCCCTGGGTCACAGAACGGCAAGGCAGATGCGCTGTCTCGGCGGTATGACACGGAGGAGAGGTCCGTGGAGCCCACTCCCATACTGCCGGAGTCGTGTCTGGAGCGGGCGTTACGCACCGACCCTAGTCCACCACAGTGCCCGGAGGGTCGGAAGTACGTTCCGCTCGAGGTTCGGGATCGATTGATCTATTGGGCTCACACGTCACCCTCCTCTGGACATCCGGGTATCGGCCGGACAGTGCACTGTCTTAGTGCCAAGTACTGGTGGCCCACGTTGGCAAGGGATGTGAGGGTTTATGTTTCCTCCTGCTCGGTGTGCGCCCAGTGTAAGGCGCCTAGACATCTGCCTAGGGGTAAGTTACTACCCCTGCCCGTGCCACAACGACCATGGTCCCACCTCTCGGTGGATTTCCTTACTGACCTTCCTCCTTCACAGGGGAATACCACTATACTGGTCGTTGTGGACCGGTTTTCTAAGGCCTGTCGTTTGCTCCCCATGCCGGGCCTTCCTACCGCCCTGCAAACTGCCGAAGCCCTATTCACCCATGTGTTCCGGCACTACGGGGTACCCGAGGATATTGTGTCTGATCGAGGTCCCCAATTTACCTCCAGAGTCTGGAGGGCCTTTATGGAGCGGTTGGGGGTCTCGGTGAGCCTCACCTCGGGTTACCACCCGGAGAGTAATGGGCAGGTGGAACGTGTAAACCAGGATGTGGGCAGGTTTCTTAGAACATACTGCCAGGACCGGCCGGAGGAGTGGGCAAGGTACGTTCCCTGGGCCGAAATGGCCCAGAATTCCCCTACGCCATTCCTCCACTAACCTAACTCCTTTCCAATGTGTGTTAGGTTACCAGCCGGTTCTGGCACCCTGGCAGCAGAGCCAGATCGAGGCTCCTGCGGTGGATGAGTGGGCGAGGCGCTCGGAGGAGACATGAAACGCTGCACACGTCCACCTGCAGCGGGCCCTCCGACGTCATAAGGCGAGCGCCGATCTCCACCGCAGTGAGGGACCGGTGTACGCACCTGGTGATCGAGTCTGGCTCTCTACCAGGAACCTGCCCCTCCGCCTGCCCTGTCGGAAACTGGGTCGGCGGTTTGTAGGGCCATTTAAAGTCCTGGGAAGGTTGAACGAGGTGTGTTATAAATTACAGCTACCTGTTGAATATAAAAGTATTAACCCCTCGTTCCATGTGTCCCTTCTCAGGCCGGTGTGTGTTATTGTTTTTGTCAGTCGTGTATTTTCGCTCGGTTGAGCTTCTCTCCACTGCGCTGGAGTTATTACGCACCTGTTTTGTGCGCTGTTGTTTCGTTTCGCCTTCGTGCGTATTTCGCCTTCGGGCAAGTGTTGTCCGTTTGCCGTGTTTTGGCATTACTAAAGTCTGTTGGATTATCCGTCTGCGTCCTGCGTTTGATTCCACCACTGCACCTACAGCACGCTTTGACAAATATGAAGAGTGATACTCAGTTCCCTCACGACGCCAGGACAGCGGAGTCACTCACCACCTTCCGGAGACATTTGAAACCCCACCTCTTTAAGGAACACCTGGGATAGGATAAAGTAATCCTTCTACCCCCCAAAAAAAAATAATATATAATTGGAAAGTGGTTATCCCACTGGCTATAGGGTGAATGCACCAATTTGTAGTCGCTCTGGATAAGAGCGTCTGCTAAATGACGTAAATGTGCCCTTGAGCAAGGCACTTAACCCTAATTGCTCCTGTAAGTCGCTCTGGATAAGAGCGTCTGCTAAATTACTAAAATGTAAAAATGTAAATGTATAACACTTTGTATTCAGGACATTAAGTTCATTTCTTTGCCACATTTTTTGCAGTTTTACTTTAGTGCCTTACTGCAAACAGGATGCATGTTTTGGAATATTTGTATTCTGTACAGGCTTTCTTCTTTTCACTCTGTCAATTAGGTTAGTATTGTGGAGTATTGTGTAGTAACTACTCAGTTTTCTCCTATCACAGCTAATAAACTCTGTAACTGTTTTAAAAAGGTGCCCTTCTTTGCGAGGCATTGGAAAACCTCCCTGGTCTTTGTGGTTGAATCTGTGTTTGAAATTCACTGCTCAACTGAGGGACCTTACAGATAATTGTATGTGTGGGGTACAGAGATGGGGCGGCAGGTAGCTTAGTGGTTAAGAGCGTTGTGCCAGTAACCGAAAGGTCGCTGGTTCTAATCCCCGAGCCGACTAGGTGAAAAATCTGTCGATGTGCCCTTGAGCAAGGCGCTTAACCTTAATTGCTCCTGTAAGTCGCTCTGGATAAGAGCGTCTGCTAAATGACTAATAATTTATTTAGATGAGGTAGTCATTGTTAAACCCTGTTATTGCACACAGAGTGAGTCCATGCAACTTATTATGTGACTTGTTAAGCAAATTTTGACTTTTGAATTGCCATAACAAAGGGGTTGAGTACTTATTGACTCAAGACATTTCAGCTTTTCATTTGTAATTAATTTGTAAACATTTCATAATTCCACTTTGACATTATGGGGTATTGTGTGTAGGCCAGTGACAAACAATCTAAATGTAATCTATTTTAAATTTAGCCTGTAACATAAAAAAATGTCAAGGAGAGCTAATACTTTCTGAAGGGACTGTATATGCACAGACTAGTTCCTATAAAGGAGTGGCTTATGTCATCATGGAAGTAGAATTGTGCTTTAGAGTAGAGAATACGTTCTATCTGATGTGCATATCTAGTCAGCAGCATATCTAGAGCTTGGGACTATAAGGTGCTGTCTGCAAAAATATGATTCTGAGATAATTGGCTTTAAAGTTCAGAACCCTCATTGGTTTGAATGGTGTCAGCAATTTTTTCATTGTATTCTTTTGAACTTAACAACATGAATTGGGGTATTTATAGTACTATATACAGTACCAGTCAAAAGTTTGGACACACCTACTCATTCTGTCATGAGCACTCTCTCTCCCTGGTAGCAACATTAATTGCATTCAATTATCTTCCACTCTGCTCACCTCCCTCTCTCTACTCAGCCTAACTAGCTCCACCTGCCCTGCTCTGCTCTTGTTACCTGGCCAGCTGCACTGCATTTCCCACTCACCATCCTCACCTTGCCTCACTCTGTTCTAATTACTCTGCCAGCTGAACTGCATTTCCCCACTACCTCTCCCAGTATATCAAGCCCTGGTTTTCAGCCAAGCCCTGTCAGATCGTCTTCAAACCCGGACCAGTAACCTGCCTGTCTGCGCTCTGACTCCTGTTTGTGATACCGATCCTTTCTTGACTGCCTCCTTGTTCTACTGCCCCGTCTATCCCAACCTGCCTTCTGGACCTCGACTACTCTCCGATCTTCAGCCCCTCCGGTAACTCGTTTCTGCCTTCTGTCTCTCACCACGATATTTGCCCAGCCCTGATCTGTACTTCTGCCTGCCATTCATATTGCTGTTGTGTGTGTGTGTTCCCCCAGGTCTCCGACCACCAGATGAGCGTGCCCAGACGTTTCACCACCCTCAGCCCGATACGCCGCTCCATCACTGGGGAACACACACACTAAGCACTTGGACTGGACACCCCCCGGACATTTGGTGACCCCGGAGCACAGGTACCCACAGGAGGACCCTGAAAGACCCCTGACACCCCTGGGACTCCTCTTCCCGCCTGTAACCTTGAATAAAGAACTCTGAATTTGAACTTGCGCTCTTGGGTCCTCTTCTGTTCGTGACAGAACGATCTGACCATCATGGACCCAGCGCACTCCCTGACCACGATGGAGGAAGAGCCAGAGAGGACTGCCCTACAGCGACTGGAACGCTCTGAGGGAGACATAAATCGGATGGCTGGCGACATCGCTTCCCTTCTCCAGCTATTCAACCAGCAGCAACAACAGTTCCAACTGCAGCAACAACAGCTAGCCCAAGCCCTGCAACTACTCTCAAGCCCGGCTACTCCACCTGCACCCCCCTGGTCCTTTTGTTCCTGTACCACCGATACTCCTTCATCCCTCCGCTGGAGGTCCCAATGCTGCAGGCCCGGCAGTGCTGCCACCAGATCCCCACGCTCCTGAACCAAGGATTGGGAACCCGGAGCGTTTTGATGGCAACCAGAAGCAAGTAAGACCATTCTTGAGCAGCTGCCGAATCCAGTTTGCACTACAGCCCAGGACTTTCTCAACAGAGGGAGCCAAGGTGGGGTATGTCATCACACATCTCACCGGTCGAGCTCGGTTGTGGGGGGAACGGCGAAATTCGACCGGCAAACCCCAGCCTGTGCCTCCTTCAGTGCCTTTGAGGAGGAGATGTTAAGGTCTTTGACCTAGGCTCGCCAACAGCCGAAGCGTCACAAGCTCTGCTCACCATCCGTCAGGGCAATCGGACAGTGGCAGACTTCTCCATTGACTTTCGTACCCTGGCCAGTCAAAGCTCGTTTAACCCAGAGGCACTGGTGCAAGCCTTCCTCCATAGCCTGGCGGACTATATCAAGGACGAGCTTGTTTCCCATGACCCGCCCTCAACGCTTGATGCCGCCATTGACCTTGCCGTTCGCATTGACCGCCGTATACAGACCCGGAGGAGGGAGAAGGGCCGTCTCAGTCAACCTGCCATCCGTACTCGGGTCGATACCGCTTCTGTCCAGCCCCTGCCTGTCAAGTCCCATAGCCAACTCAATCAGCCTGAGCCCATGGAGATTGGCCGTGCCTCTCTGACTCCCGAGGAGCGTCGGCGCCGTCTAAGCTCCAACCTTTGCCTCTACTGTGGTGGCGAGAATCACCGTGTCGCTACTTGTCCGGCAAAAGCCGCAGCTCACCAGGTGTAGGGGAGATCCGGGTGAGCTCAACAAGCCTTCAGTCTCCCTCCATCCGAAAGACCCTGCTTCATCTCCGCCTTCAGCTTTCTGACAAGACTCATACATTGGCCGCCCTTGTGGATTCCGGGCCGAAGCAAACATCATGGACCCTGAGCTTGCACAGCAACTGGGCGTGAACCATCATCAACTGACACAACCCATTCCTGCACGAGCCCTGGATGGGCATCATCTTGGCACTGTCACTCATATCTCCGCCCCTGTGACAATCCTGCTGTCAGGAAACCACCAGGAGTCCATCCAGTTTCACCTCCTACACTCACCTGGCCAACCACTCATTCTTGGATACCCGTGGCTCCGTCAGCACAACCCCCACATCGACTGGGAGACAGGAACAGTCCGTGAGTGGGGAAGGAGTTGTCACCAGACCTGTTTAAGGGGGGCCACCCTGCCCGTTCACCGGGAAGGATCTAGCGCTACCTCCGACATATCCAATGTTCCGGCCTGTTACCACAGCCTGAAAGAGGTGTTCAACAAATCCAAGGCGACATCTCTACCCCCACCACAGACCCTATGACTGCGCGATTGATCTCCTGCCTGGCACAGCACCTCCCAAGGGTCGTCTGTATTCACTGTCAGCCCCGGAAAGAAAGGCCATGGAGGACTACATTAATGACTCTCTTGCCTCCGGGATAATTAGACCGTCGTCTTCCCCCGCAGGAGCGGGATTCTTCTTTGTCGGCAAGAAGGACGGTTCTCTTCGTCCATGCATAGATTACCGGGGTCTGAACGACATCACGGTTAAGAATCGCTACCCACTGCCCTTACTTTCGTCTGCCTTCGAACTGCTGCAGGGAGCCACTGTATTCACTAAGCTGGACCTTCGCAATGCCTACCATCTGGTGCGGATGAGGGAGGGAGACGAATGGAAGACAGCGTTCAACACACCAACCGGCCACTATGAATATCTCGTCATGCCCTTCGGCCTCACCAATGCCCCAGCAGTTTTTCAAGCCCTAGTGAATGATATCCTCAGGGACATGCTAAATACGTTCGTATTTGTGTACCTTGACGATATTTTAATATTCTCAAAGACTCTGTCAGAACACACGCACCACGTCCGGTTGGTCCTGCGCCGCCTGCTGGAGAACTCTCTTTTCGTGAAGGCAGAGAAGTGCGAGTTCCATGCCAAGACCGTTTCATTCCTGGGGTATGTGGTGACCGAGGGCAGCATTCAGATGGATCTCACGAAGGTGTCGGCTGTCACTTCCTGGCCAGTTCCTGAGTCTCGGAAGAAGTTGCAACAGTTCCTGGGCTTTGCCAACTTTTATAGGAGATTCATCAGAAACTATAGCACAGTGGCTGCACCCCTCACGGCGCTAACCAGCACTAAACAACCGTACCAATGGACATCAGCTGCTGATAAGGCCTTCAATATCCTCAAGACATGTTTCACTTCTGCTCCCATCCTCCAGATGCCAGATGCAGCAAGGCAGTTTGTGGTGGAGGTAGATGCTTCGGACGTGGGAGTGGGTGCAGTGCTTTCTCAAAGAGCAGCTGAGGATGGCAAGATGCACCCCTGTGCCTTCTACTCCCGTCGGCTAACCCCTGCCGAATGCAACTACGACATTGGGAACCGCGAGCTGTTGGCTGTCAAGCTCGCCCTTGAAGAATGGCGGCACTGGTTAGAAGGGTCAAAGGAACCATTCGTAGTGTGGACAGACCACAAGAACCTGGAGTATATCCAAACAGCCAGGAGGCTGAACTCCCGTCAACAGCGGTGGTCTCTGTTCTTTACGCGCTTCAATTTCACGCTCTCCTACCGCCCGGGATCTCGCAACATCAAACCTGATGCTCTTTCCCGGATGTTTCAGAAGGACGAGACCACCGCCATGACAGCTCCCATTCTTCCCAGCCACTTGGTCGTAGCGGCCCTCACCTGGGAGATCGAGAAGCAGGTCATGGAGGCTCTTCGGGACCAGCCAGGTCCAAGCACCAGCGCCCCCCAACCGTCTGTTTGTTCCAGCAAATCTCAGGTCACCTGTGATTCAGTGGGGGCACGAATCCCGTCTGGCCTGTCATCCCGGCATCACTCGCACCCTTCATCTGGTCCGCCAGCGGTTCTGGTGGCGGGGATGAGACGGGATGTCCGAGAATTCATCCGAGCTTGTCCCACTTGTAACCGAAACAAGACTCCCAACCAGCCTCCTGCTGGGTTGCTGCAACCCCTACTCATACCCAAGAGGCCCTGGTCCCACGTTTCACTGGACTTTGTTACGGGCCTTCCGCCCTCTGACGGACACACAGTCATCCTTACCATTGTTGACCGCTTTAGTAAGATGACCCACTTCGTGCCCCCTTCCCAAACTACCCTCTGCTAAAGAGACCTCCCAGGTGGTCCTGGAACATGTGTTTCGTATCCATGGCCTACCCCAGGATATAGTGTCAGACCGGGGCCCGCAATTCTCAGCAACCTTTTGGAAGGAGTTCTGTCATCTCCTTGGGGCCACCGCCAGCCTATCGTCTGGATTCCACCCGCAGTCAAACGGCCAGACTGAACGCATGAACCAGGAGCTGGAGAAGGCACTGAGGTGTGTGGCTTCCCAAAATCCCCGGGCCTGGGCTCAACACCTGCTCTGGGTGGAATATGCCCATAATTCACTCACCAGTTCCTCCACCGGGCTCTCCCCCCTTTCAGTGTGTCTACGGGTATCAACCTCCACTGTTTGCCAGCCAGGAGGCGGATGCCACCTGTCCGTCTGCTCTTGCGTATGCCCGCCGCTGCCGCCGCACTTGGGCCCAGGCTCGCACTGTGCTCCTGAAGTCTGGAACCAGCTACGCCGTCGGTGCCAACCGACGGAGGACCCCAGCACCTACTTACCGGGTTGGTCAGAAGGTCTGGCTGTCTGCCCGGGATCTGCCGCTGCGGGTTGTATCACGAAAGCTGGCCCCTCGCTTCATTGGTCCTTTTCCTGTGCAGAAAGTCATCAGTCCAACGGCGGTCCGACTTCAGTTGCCCGCTTCCATGCGGGTCCACCCCACCTTCCACGTCTCCAAGGTCAAGCCGGTCCATGAAAGTCCCCTGGTCCCTGCAGCTCCGGCGCCACCTCCTCCGCGCCTCGTAGATGGCGGTCCTGTCTTCACCGTCCGGCGGCTGCTCCGCTCTAGGCGAAGGGGTAGGGGTCTCCAGTACCTCGTTGATTGGGAGGGATATGGTCCAGAGGAGAGGACCTGGATCCCGGCCAGGAGGATAGTGGACCGGACCCTTATCACTGACTTCCACCGACTACATCCTGATCAGCCTGCAATCCGTAGGGGGCCGTCCAAGAGGGTTCCTAGCCGTCCGGCCCGCCCTGCTCCTGTCTCAGTGCCTGTCCTGTCTCCCGACCGTGACCCTCCAGCTCCTTCTGAGGATGAGGAGATTCACTCGGACCGCTCGGAGGAGTTCTGACCCGCCGCCTGCTCCCCTCCACCCTCCCGGCATGATGTTGTTCTTGGGACTTCTGGGGCCGTCCCTTGGAGGGGGGTCCTGTCATGAGCACTCTCTCTCCCTGGTAGCAACATTAATTGCATTCAATTATCTTCCACTCTGCTCACCTCCCTCTCTCTACTCAGCCTAACTAGCTCCACCTGCCCTGCTCTGCTCTTGTTACCTGGCCAGCTGCACTGCATTTCCCACTCACCATCCTCACCTTGCCTCACTCTGTTCTAATTACTCTGCCAGCTGAACTGCATTTCCCCACTACCTCTCCCAGTATATCAAGCCCTGGTTTTCAGCCAAGCCCTGTCAGATCGTCTTCAAACCCGGACCAGTAACCTGCCTGTCTGCGCTCTGACTCCTGTTTGTGATACCGATCCTTTCTTGACTGCCTCCTTGTTCTACTGCCCCGTCTATCCCAACCTGCCTTCTGGACCTCGACTACTCTCCGATCTTCAGCCCCTCCGGTAACTCGTTTCTGCCTTCTGTCTCTCACCACGATATTTGCCCAGCCCTGATCTGTACTTCTGCCTGCCATTCATATTGCTGTTGTGTGTGTGTGTTCCCCAGGTCTCCGACCACCAGATGAGCGTGCCCAGACGTTTCACCACCCTCAGCCCGATACGCCGCTCCATCACTGGGGAACACACACACTAAGCACTTGGACTGGACACCCCCGGACATTTGGTGACCCCCGGAGCACAGGTACCCACAGGAGGACCCTGAAAGACCCCTGACACCCCTGGGACTCCTCTTCCCGCCTGTAACCTTGAATAAAGAACTCTGAATTTGAACTTGCGCTCTTGGGTCCTCTTCTGTTCGTGACACATTCAAGGGTTTTTCTTTATTTTTACTATTTTCTACATTGTAGAATAACCATGAAATAACACATGTGGAATCATGTAGTAACCAAAAAAGTGTTAAACAAATCAAAATATATTTGATATTTTATATTCTTAAAATAGCCACCCTTTGCCTTGATGACAGCTTTGCACACTCTTGGCATTCTCTCAACCAGCTTCATCTGGAATTATTTTCCTATAGTCTTGAAGGAGGAATGAGACTAAGATGTCTTATTTAAGATCTTTGAAGAGGTAGGCTTTCAGACGTTTTCAGAAGATGGGCAGGGACTCTGCTGTCCTAGCATCAGGGGGACATGATCCTGTGCTCAGATGGCTGACCACAGGATAGAACAGGAGAGGACAGGAGACTACAGGACATGATAGGGTAGGACAAGACAGAACAGACTCTTTCTTTGTGATTCACAAAGCAACGCTGCCTGGCAGATATGACTGCTGTTTATCCAAGCAGGCAGATCATCAGTTGCCTTCTTTTGTCCAAATCCTGTGTTTTTTCTCTCTCTCTCATTATAGCTCTCTATCTCTCTCTCTCTTTCATGTGTGTGTGTCTGAATGATTAGAAATGCTTTTCTGTGTTATACTGGGTGAGGGTCAGACCTTCTGTCGGTGCTAATCTCTTTACAGCTGCGTTGGGTTGTCTTCATTTACTACAGTAAGGCATCTGCCTAGTGTGTGTTTGTGTGTGTGTGTGTGTGTGTGTGTGTGTGCGTGTGTGCGCATGTGCATGTGTGTGTGTGTGTGTGTGTGTGTGTGTGTGTGTGTGTGCTGTTCAGCCCTGGGCTTATAGGGATCTTTTCTCTTGCTGTGTGCTATCACTGCGTTTGTCCTCATCAGAGATTCATTGATATTGTAATTACTTTTGCAGATCAGCCAAGAAATTGCATGACGATCCCCTGCCCCCTTTTCCATCTTTCATCTTCTCTTTACCTCTCTCTCTCTACCTCTCTCTCTCTCCCCCTCTCTCTCTCCCCCTCTCTTCTTCGCTGTCTGCATAAACATCTCTCTCATCTCTCTGGTGGTTGCTCTCTCTCTCTCTCTCTCTCTCTCTCTCCCCACCCCTCTCTCTTCAGGTTCAAACAGTAGCAAAGAAAGTGTCAGTGATACCCCCGAACCAGACAGAACCTGTCATAGTCAGCAAGAAGAAACTGGAGTTCAAATGGGGCATGAATGTTCTGGGTGAGAGAATGCTATGGTTCTTTCCTCTCTATTCACTGATTGGGCAACAATGTCCTGTTCGGTTCCCCTATCTTTCTGTTGATTGGACGGAATACTATTATGTCTATTTCCTATTGTTTCATTGGTTTAGATATATTCATCATTCGTATTGAGAGAGCACATTGGTTATTTATGAACAGAAGATTTAATGTTGTAATGATGTTTTCTGAAGGTTTAATTGGGTTCTTCATCACATTTGGAATGTGCATGGGGAAGATGGGAGAGAAGGGGAAGCTCATGTCAGAGTTCTTCAACATCCTCAACGAGATCATCATGAAGATGGTGGGCATGATCATGTGGTACGTGTCTCTTTGTGTCTTCCTGGCTGTGTCTTCCTGTCTGTGTCCCTGTCTGTGTCCTTGTCTGTGTCTCTCTCGGTGTCCCTATCTGTGTCTTCCTGTCTGTGTCCCTGTCTGTGTCCCTATCTGTGTCTTCCTGTCTGTTTCTTCCTGTCTGTGTCCCTGTCTGTGTCTTCCTGTATGTGTCCCTGTCTGTGTCTTCCTGTCTGTGTCCCTGTCTGTGTCTTCCTGTCTGTGTCTTCCTGTCTGTGTTGCCCTGTCTCTGTCCCTGTCTGTGTCTTCCTGTCTGTGCCCCTGTCTATGTCTTCCTGTCTGTGTCCCTGTCTGTGACCCTGTCTGTGTCCCTGTCTGTGTCTTCCTGTCTGTGTCCCTGTCGGTGTCTTCCTGTCTGTGTCCCTGTCTGTGACCCTGTCTGTGTCCCTGTCTGTGTCTCTGTATGGGTCTGTTTTTCCTCCAGTGGAACAATGGCTGCAGTGCTGAAAAACATTCTATGGACAGTGATGAATCCACTGACAGTCATGAATAAGGGGAGGACTGCGTACATGAGAAAAATGGTGGGAACTGGGACCAGGGGCAGAGAGAGGATTGGAAAGGGGAGAAATATAGGGAGAAGGATTCCCTAAGACATGACAGTGTGTGGAATGCTGAGGACTAGCAGGAGTGGGAGCAGAGCAGAAGCCTTTCTGGTTCCCAGGGGGGAGAGGGTGGAACAGGTCCAGAACGTAATTAATCCACAGACAGGAAAGGAGCCACTAGCTGCTCAGCAGGCCAGCACAGATCAGAGCGCAGACAGACTGATGCAGGGCAGGACAGAGGTACTTGGTGAGATCCATGTCCTTGGAGAGCGATGAAGGCCTTGATGCTTTGCAGGACAGTAGCAGACAGTCCAGTTACATTAAAAGAGCGAGGGAAAAGAGAGAGAAAGGGGGAGAGACAGAGAGACTTCACAGGACACTGGCCAGTACCACTGAGAGAGAGAAAAACATATCCCCCCTCTCTCTCTCCCCCTCTCTCTCTCTCTCTCTCTCTCTATCTCTCTCCACCACAAAGAAGCACCTACTCAGGGGCCATCTTGATGCGCAGCACATTTTCCAAAGAAACTGTGTTCTCCATACCACAAACCCAATGTAAACCACCCATTTTACACACTAAACACATTACTCACTACTAGGCCTACAGAGCTGGCCAAACAAACCAGCATATATATACAAATAACATGTCATACACAGTACACTAAACACACTGGTCATACACAGTATACTACATACTTTACCAAACAACTCTGGCTAAATGCCATCTTCCTCACAGATCAACACAGTACATCCCTTACACCTCAGATGCTAAGCTTGTGTTGCTATGACCTTTGACCTGCCCAGCTGTGGTTCCTTAGCACCTAGTCCCACTGCCTGTTTAGTATTGATGCCATAGGTGGGGTGTGTCTCAATAGTCTAAAGTGGTTTCCTCTCCCCATATATTTTCCTTCACTTGCAATATTCTGGAAGAACCCTCCTCATTACCAGTGGTGTGTTGACCCTCCATGTTGTGTCTTCAGGTACTCTCCAGTTGGTATTGCCTCTCTGATCTCAGGGAAGATAGCAGCCATCGGGGACCTGGAGGTGGTGGCCAGACAGCTGGGCATGTACATGGTGACTGTCATAGTGGGCCTGATGATCCATGGGGGCATTATCCTGCCACTCATCTTCTTCACCATCACAAGGAAGAGCCCCTTCACCTTCTACTCTGGGATCTTCCAGGCCTGGATCACTGCCCTGGGCACCGCCAGCAGGTAGAGGAGGGAGGAACACTCTAGGGAGGGTTGGGTGTGTGTGGAGGGTGGGCGTATATACTATGTTTAGCCAATTTGTGCTGGTGTGTATTTTCCTTAGTAGCACTGCATGATACTGTATGGCATCAGGTACCGTAGTAAATGTGATGGAGGGGTGTTATGTTACTGTGTATTGGTTGCTGGGCTATTTAGGTTAACCCAGAATAAGAGGGCTGACAAACTAGAGCTGCAGAGCCAACTGTGCATGAATCTGGGTGATCCCAGACCAGCTCTGTCTGACAGACACACAGACAGACAGACAGATTGACAGACCCTGTGTTGTAAATGTCTGGGGCTCTGGAAAAGGTTGGATGGGCCAAACTGGCCGTGTTTCCGCTGCTTCTGAATCTGTCATGCTTCTCAAACCAACTGTCATTTTGACGCATTATGGAGGCTTTAGAGAATAAGAGTAATCCTATCAACTTTCTCTAATTATATTATGACCTGGGCTTAGCTTGGGCTCAAATCAAATTCCTGCAATTCATTCATTGGATTGTAAAATACCCCTGCTGTTATGATGATGCTGTTAGATTTCACCCCTCCTCTCACCCTCTCTGTCCCCCCCCTTCTTTTTTAACATTCTCCCTCCCTCACCCTCCCTCTCCCTCCCCCTTTCTCCCTCACCCCCCTCACCCTCCCACTCCCTCACTCACCCTCCCTCCCTCCCTCACCCTCCCTAAACCTCTCTCTCTCTCCCTCAATCTCCCTCTCCCTCACTCTCCCTCACCCTCCCTTTCCCTCACCCTCCCCCACCCTCACTCTCCCTCACCCTCCCTCTCTCTCACTCTTTCTGTCATTATTTTCTTTCTCAATACCTCTCTCTCTATATAATGTCTTTATACCCTCTCTCCCCACTTTTATTTTCTTCCCTTTATCTCTCTCTACCTGTCTTTATCCCTTTCTTACCCACTCTGTCCTTCCCTCAGTGCGGGAACGTTACCTGTCACGTTTCGCTGTCTGGAGGAGAATCTGAAGATCGATAAGCGTGTGACGCGTTTCGTGCTGCCCATCGGAGCCACCATCAACATGGACGGTACAGCCCTGTACGAGGCGGTGGCAGCCATCTTCATCGCTCAGATGAATGACATCAACCTGGACGCAGGACAGATCGTTACTGTCAGGTAGGCCTCTTCTTTACCACTAACACCCCTGGCCCAGGGGGTTTCTTAGGATACTTTTGTGTTGAGGTGTGTTACCTGGGTGTAATATATTATGCTTTTAGATATAGTACTAAAGTGCAGTGATGGTTTTAAGGCTGTCATGCTCGGTATGTATGTAAGAGAAAGCTATGTCCCTTCCTCCATGGCTTTTTGTACCTTGAAATAGTCATGTAACTGTAGGCCTACTGTATCTATCAGTTGTGGTTGCTTACTGATGACTTTTCTGAGTCACATGCTAATGCACTGTGGTGACAATGTCTTGGAATGAGAAACATGTGTGTAACATCCTCTCCCTCTCTCCTTCCCCTCCTCTCCTCCCAGTATGACAGCTACCCTGGCCAGTGTGGGAGCGGCCAGTATTCCCAGTGCAGGCCTGGTCACCATGCTGTTGATCCTTACAGCTGTGGGCCTGCCCACCCAGGACATCAGCCTGCTCATCGCTGTCGACTGGCTGCTGTGAGTCACACATACACAATATATTGGTATTTTATTCAACAATGTGATGACATTAGACTACCATGATTCAATGTTGCTTATTATCTCAATGGAAGAAAACTAGGGTACATCAAGCTCTTTCAAAATGCAACACATATTGTAAACTGTAAAGGGTAGAGTGGTACTTAGCTGTAGATGGCATTGCTGTTGTTGGCATCTACTCATCCATGAGAGCTCCTGTCTGGTAGTGTAACTGTAACACAGTGATCAGTCATGGCTGACTCCAGCATTGTCTGTCTGTTGGGTCAGTGACAGAATGCGTACCTCAATCAACGTGGTGGGCGACTCGTTTGGGGCTGGGATTGTGGACCACCTGTCCAGGGCAGAGCTAGCTGAGATTGACGCGGATCTCCTCTCCCCTGAGGATGAGGAGTTCATCCCCCCGCCCCCTGTCCTCACTGAGATGGACCTGGTGGACCCCATGAGACCTCCCGATTTACCCCCGCGCTCCCCCCGCCCGCCCAAACTAAACCACCACGGCCACTCCAACCTGTCCCAGATCTACTCCATCACCAACTCTCCCCGCTCCGTCCGCTCTCCGTCCCCCCGTTCGGTCCGCTCTCCCTCCCCGCGCTCCAACTGTTCCCACTCCCACTCCCCACGGCCCTCTGCCTTCCGTACCCACTCCCCACGCATTCTCCGCAGAAAAGAGCCTGGCTACTGCGCCCTGCCCAGCCACGACAACCAGGTAGGCTGGCTTCCCATTAATTTACTGCATGGTTACAGCTACAACTAGGGCTCAATCCTAACTTAAGATGTGTGGGTTTCTTGTTTATCATGTATTGATATCAATGGAATATTTGTGTGAAAGTTTGAGTTGGATGGCCCTGTGATGGCCTCTCTCTGACTCTGTTTCTCTTTGTCTTCCCAGATCCCCACACTCCCTCGCTCCCACAGAGAGAGAGACAGAGGGGATAGAGACAGAAGGGAAAGAGACAGGGAAAGAGACAGAGAAAGAGACAGGGAAAGAGACAGGGAAAGAGAAAGTGACAGAGGAAGAGACAGAGAGAGGGAGAGACTGCGGGGGCGAGAGAGCGACCGGTATCAGAGCGAGACAGAGGAAGAGGAGGAGAGGGATAGGGTGCTGGATGAAGGGAGTGAAGGAGAAGAGAGTGACGACACCGCTTACGACCGCAGGAACACCATCCTGCCCTGCGACCTGCCCTGATTGGGATGCCTCTATGAAAACACTTCTGTTTTACCACAGTTTTACTACACTTCCCCCAATTTACTGCACTACCACCTAGTTCCACTGTGGTGTTTTTGATAGAGGTCTGGGTTGGTGGATGCAGTGCTCTACAAGTTACTATTTAGCAGTTGTCTGATTTGAGTGTTCTTGTGTGATTTGAGTCTTGTTTGACATGATCAGTGATCGATAAGCTTGCTTTGAGTGATGATGATATTTCGGTTGCTATGGCAACACCCTTTAATAATCGTTAAAGAAGGGTCCATGCCCTAACTTTTGCACTTCAGTGTGCTGCAGAAGGGAGCTTTAACTTAGTGTTGTGTCCTCTGTCAACCCAGCTCTATTCTCTCAGAATCATTGTATTTTTCTAATAATTTTAGCTAGCCAGTTCCTCAACCTTATCCTTTACCCTCTATTGTGGCTGAGAGAGATGCTGTATTGAGATCTTGGTGTTGAGGCTTGTCAATTTGTGTTCAGTGTCAGTTAACGCACAATCATAAATGTTCTCTTCTCAACTTCCAAAAAGTCATCTGTAGAACGTCATCCATCTCCAGCAGTACAGTATAGAATGATTCAACAAATAAATAATAATTATACTTATATGTAAGTTAAAATGTATGATAAACTTGTGTGTAGCAACTATATGTAATTAAAGGGAACAAACACACTGTAGACAAACTATTTTTTATACTATTCTACCTCCTCTCTCCCTCTTCTCTTCCTAGTCTTCTCCTCTACAAACTCAACACTTCACTTGACTTTACCTCAACTTGTACCTCAACTTGTCCTGAAATGACAAATATAATACGGTTATTGTTGTTAATATTGTTATTACTCAGAATTGATGTATGGTTTGTACTTTTTTGTCATTGTCTGGTGTCTGAAATGATGGTTGTTAGTGGTTGTTTTGTTCAACACAGCAGTCTGTCAGTCTGTGTTGCACAGCAGTCAGTTTTCATTTTGGTTCATGTATTAATTTACTTGTTGTTTCATTACTCTTGTACTTCAATTATTTATTGGTTAATGTATTGTTGTAAGAGATATTCTCATTGGTTGTGTCACACTTATTTGTTGTCCTCTGTCCCTCTGAAATGCCTTTCATTGAAGGTCATTACTGCCTACCCAAATCCTCCAGTCTTAATGCAGGTTTGCAGATCCAGGTTGTGTGTATATTATATGTAATAAAATCTTAGAGATGTATTTAAATTAAACTGTGCACAGATTTGTACTATAAAAAGGGGACACACTGCAATATTTAGTGACTAAAGACAGTGATGAAATCCAGTGGACAAGGATATTATTGGATGTTCGAGTTGCAACTGACACACCACTCCTTGCACACACACACACACACACACACACACACACACACACACACACACATACACACATCATTACATTCACACATTGATGAGACAAAGACACACAGAGATATGAACACACTTAATCCTCTCAAAAAAGAGTTGGGAATGGGGAAGGAGGGAGGGAAAGAGCGAGGGATGGGAGAGGAGAGGAATAGAAGAGCGGCAGATGGCCAGAAAGACGTCAATCGTACTCATTCTTCCCAGACAGCATAGGGCACTGTGGGTAATTGCAAACAGGACTGACGTTAGTGTTGGGACCCTGCACGTCACAGAGAGAGGAGGAGAGGATGAGAGAAACAGGTAGAGAATGAGGGAAAGCTTCAGGCCACAACCAGCCACCACCACCTAGTGAACAGGGACAGACATGCCTGGTATTCAACAAAACAGACAGAGTATGATTAATTTCTCTATTCATATGTAGTGAGCTGAATCTTTTCGGTTCACATACAGGAATTCCTCACACAACAAGAATGCCACTTGTATTCTTTGTCAATTCAATGAATAGCAACCAAAAACAAGCATAAATCACTCCAAACCACAAAATGAGTTGTCCATATGTAACACTAGAAACCTCTCCCCACAACACATGACATCGGGATGTCAGCCAACCCGGGGGGAGAGGGGGGTCAGGAATTTAATCATTGGGACAGTCATCAAGCAGCGAGGGTATGAAGAGCCTCATCTGCTCAAACCCTGCCGTCAGTGTTGCTGAAAACCTGTCAACTCATTTAAACTTTTATTTAGAAGCTTTTACTTCTCTCTTTTAGCAACAGTCACTGTCACTGAATTTCCTCAATCCCCCCTGGCAGAGTAGAGGGCTTGGAACTGGTTGATGTTATTTCTATGTAGAGGATGGTTATTGTAATCATTACATTAGTGTCACACTTATTGCATGTTTATTTCATCCCACTTGCACAATTCACCATTTCC
Source organism: Coregonus clupeaformis (assembly GCF_020615455.1). NCBI lineage: Eukaryota > Metazoa > Chordata > Actinopteri > Salmoniformes > Salmonidae > Coregonus > Coregonus clupeaformis. The sequence goes on along the minus strand of NW_025533567.1, from coordinate 78,244 downwards.
GCCACCTAGGCTTTTTCAGTAGGGCGGATGGTGAAGTATGTTGCAGATAGAAATGCATTACAGACATGAATCACTGTACTTACGGGATTTTTTTGTATGGTTGTCCCATAAAATGAATGTTGTTTGTATCATTTGTTATTGTTAACATAATTATTTCAAGCTACAAAATACACAGTAAATGTTTCTTCTGGCTTCATGGCTCAGAAGAAAGCAACCACAGAGTCCTCAGTATGATGTCCCTGAGCTGGGATGGCTGGGAGGATTTGGACTGTGTGCTGTGACATCTAGAGACTAAAGTGTTAGCTGCAAGGAGGGAAATCAACTCAATCCTTTGGGGTGCGTGTGAACTGGGAACTCAAATGATCCAATCTGCTCCCTTACCAAATTAAACAGATGGTACCTAAATCTACCAATAATATCATACATTTAACATATTATGACAACATTTTGAAAGACTTGACATTTTGGTTGTTGGTTTTTAAATAATGAAATAGTTTTCTGGTGAAGTGGAAATCTGCTGACTCATCTCCCCTCTGTTAACAAAACAGGGACTCATTTACATAACTGCTAAAATACCATCTTTATTAAATACAGCAAATATAAACAGGGTTCACACACATATAAACAGGGTTCACACACATATAAACAGGGTTCACACACATATAAACAGGGTTCACACACATATAAACAGGGTTCACACACATATAAACAGGGCGCACTGTCATAGAACACATACTGGTAACCACACACACGTGCATACAAACATACACACACACTACCCACTCTCTCATACAATCTGTGTAGCTCACAATCTCTCATCATAAGAACATATTTACTGTATAAACCACAATATAAACACTGAACACTGTGAAAAGCATTTTGTTAAGACAAATTCTAATTAGGCAAGGTAATTGAGGCACCATGGTAATATGGACAGGGGCCGGGATTTGTCTTTGGACTGCAGTAAAGTAGTTCTACCCAGTGGGGTGAGTATGGATTTATGCCAGTGGCGTCTCCTAGTGTTAGCCTTGCACAGCAATTGGGAGGAAGGGTCAGCTGGAAGCCTGACAGCAGCATGATTCATAAGGTCCAGAATCAGATTTCCCTGCCGCCCAGCCTAGCTGTCTCCATTACACGCTGAAAACTCTCCACTGGCCCAGGACCAACACGTAGGGCTGCTCTCTGTCTGCACCACAGCCCCCATGTTGATCTCTTTGTGTTCCATGTCAACACAATATTACTGCAGACCATTTCTGCCATAGCTTTCATAGACAGGTGCCCAGTCCCATCAGGGCATTCAGGGTGTTTTTACATATAGTCCTCTTTTAAAGAACTGATCTTTGAATGAGGACTCAACTATTTTGTCAGTTCACTTCACCTATTTTGTGGTCCGAGTCCTCTTTGCATTGACATTGCCATGTTTAGAAAGGAATCAAGATCTTTTTCCAATATTCACTCAATGCACTCTGGGTTTTTACAGAGTGCAGGACAAGCCATTCCATCAGAACGTGTTATCGGACAGCTAGATATACCTACTTACATTTTGAAAGCTAATAGACTGCATTTAGTTTAAGAAAAGGGGAGACATAATCATTTTAATCAGAAGACACTATTAGCATGTAAATATTATTGGTAACAGAATAAATAGCAGAAGAATAACTGCAGATTAAATAATGCTGTAATTGAAAATTGTACACCCAATGTAGGCTACTGCCCCTTTAAGAGCTAGAATTGATTTTGGACCCTATGTTGTGATTCTCACCAAATATGTTGTTTTCTTCTCACACTATTCAAACCCCACAATTGAATAAACAGTTTATGAAGCTATTTTAGCCAATAGATCACATATGGCAAACAAATAATCTGAACTAAAAACTAAAAATGTCTGTGGATTCTTGACATTCGCTAATCAATATCGACAAACATCACGTTTTTTTCCACAAACCTGCACATCCTCTTCTCTCTTTTGTCGCACCAATGTGAGGGGTTATGGCAGGGGAACTAATGTTGCAGTAGTCTAGTGTGTCATGCAGGAATAATGACAAGCGAACCTGGGGAGCTTTGTGTTCACATTGCCTTAAAAAAGGGAACCGAACCTCGGAATTCAAGCGAACTGAACTCAGACCACCTCTCGAGATGGTCTCAGTTCGGTTCGCTTAGGGGGCTCTTCTGAGGGGGTCTGAGTTCCTTTGGGAGTGTTTACACTGCACAAAAAAATTAGCTAACTGCACTGGGTTCACAAAACTTGTCTGAAAGGGACCAAGTGTGAAAACGCCCTTAGTCAACCCCTCTACACATTCAAAACGGCCCTGTGCATCTAGCTAGCTAGCACACAATAATGAATAAAATGGCACTGCAATTCACTCATGTCTTAAAAACACCAACATTTACAATTGCTATAATTTTATGTACTGTATAGACAATTATTACAATCTGGTAAATATATAATAAATAAATATACATTCAGCTGTTTTTATTGTCAATATGATGGCATCATACTCGTATCTCAGTGACATTAGCAAAAAGCAATCTTTATAAAAGTGATGTCCAAGCTGTCGGTCTTTGAACACTGTGTGTGACTTGAATATCTCTGCCATGGTCTCATCAGTTCTGTTTGTAGTAAACAGTGTAAGCCATTGACGGTGCAAGCGTGCAAGTAAGTTCTTGTGTAATATAGTTTATTTTTTTCTCCTTTACTTTGACATCCTCCTTTTTCTTTCTCTCTATTTAACTTAGAGGCAGTGTACCAGGGTTGTATTCAGCAGATCCTCTGTCTATCCATCCATCCTGTCTCACACCTGAGTGACCAGGGGTTCCCTGAGGTACACGTTGCCTTTATTCTCCTCCCCGTCCTGCCCTGCACACAGTCCTGACAGCAGTGTCCCATTGAGGGGGTTACAGATTCCCCTGCAATCACCCACATACAGGGGAGTGTAATCTCCCTCCCCCTCGTCCCCCTCCTCGTCCTCACCCTCCCAGAGAGAGGTACTGATGTGGGTGTACTCACTGATTTTCTCGAGACACTCCGTCTCTCGGTGGTAGAAGTAGCTGAAGTTGGACACAATGACGGGGACTGGCAGTGAGATGGTGAGCACGCCAGCGATGGCACACATGGAGCCCACCAGCTTGCCCCCCAGAGTCGTAGGGTACATGTCCCCGTAGCCCACTGTCGTCATGGAGACCACAGCCCACCAGAAGGCCTCGGGGATGCTGGTGAACACTGTGTCGGGGCTGTCCACCTCAGCGAAGTAGACGGCGCTGGAGAAGAGGATGACTCCGATGAAGAGGAAGAAGATGAGCAGGGCCAGCTCTCTCAGGCTGGCCTTCAGAGTCTGGCCCAGGATCTGCAGGCCCTTGGAGTGACGCGACAGCTTGAAGATCCTGAACACCCTGACTAGCCTAATGACCCTGATGATGGCCAAAGACATGCCCGGGTCCTTGTTGGAGGTTTTGTCCCTGGCCAGCTCTGTGCCCAGAGTGACGAAGTAGGGGATGATGGCGAGGAAGTCGATAGTGTTCATCACATCCTTGAAGAAGTGGAGCTTACTGGGGGAGCTGGCTAAGCGCATAATGAGCTCAAAGGAGAACCAGCAGATACATATGGTCTCCACCTGGAAGAAGGGGTCATGGAAAGCACTGCCAGTGGGAGGGACCAGGATGGTGACGTTGGGGAGGGTAGGATGGGGCTGGTAGGTGAATTTCTGTAGGGAGAGAGGGAGAGAGGGAAAGTGAGTGGTGTTAGAAATTAAGCAGGAGAGATTGAGGGGGAGGTAGAACAGTGAAGGGGGATAGACCGTGGTTTAGACAAGAGATAACAAACAAGGTAATGAAGGTTAGACAGAGGTCGGGGAGAACCCTGATGACTACAGTAAACAGGAGAGGGAGGAGAGAGGGAGGAGAGCTGATTATTTTAAAGGTGTCAAAGTCTTTAATCAGCACATGTGGAAAATGCATCTGTCATCACGGTCTGATTAAGACTGTGAGAACTGTAATACTGTGTTAACATAACTTCACTTGTGCAATCGCACTCTCTCTCTTTCTTTCTGCAGACTTTGATACAAATGTGTTTCTCTATGTTTAAATAGAAGAAAAACATTATAGTGCATGACTGCATGTGACAAAGGCTAATGTTACAGCACAGCGTCTGGACTGACCGAGGAATCTGACACTTCATTTCATCCTGACAATGTTTTCTAAGAAGCAGTCTTGGGGTTCAAAGTAAGGCAGTCAACTTTAGGTTTTATGGCATGTCCAGCCGTGAGACGGATTGGAATCAAATGGCTCTGACTTTTTATTGCCTATGATATAACTATAGTGAAGCAATAATCTATGATACCCTTTTTGTGTGTTAGAGCGTGTCCGTGTGCGTGCGTGAGAGTGCCTGTGTGAGGTACATATATAGCAGTTGTTTGTTTGTGCATATACTGCATATGTTAGTCTTTATGTAGAGGCCTGGAATGCTTTTATCAACTGAAATGACAGAGTGACATTTGCCCTCACATCTGTCACCCACTTTAGTTCAGTTTCTCCTCACCTTTATAAGGTTCAAAAGCCATGATCACACTGCCCCAACAGACATTCTCACTCTTTGTCACCCAATAAGGAAGGTATAACAACTAGACGCTCATTCCAAATGGTCACAGAACCATACATGCATGTCTTTCAATACTGTATGCACTGAGCTAGAGCTACCTTTGCAGCGGGAGGTGATCGTCTTGTAAAAGACAATTATTTATTTTCAGTTGCTTCAACTATGTTGCCATTTTCAGGCTCTACACAGCACTGGGTGTCTTATGTCAGATGTTCTGATCATGTGAGTGTGTGTGAGTGTGTGTGACTGAGTGTGTGTGAGAGGTCGGGTGTGTGCATATGCGCTTCGGTAAGACCCACCGTGTACCTTGTGTTCTGTGCTATTGCATGATCCCTCAAAATCCAAAGGCAGCTAAGCCAACCTTGTCGGTAAGCCACGAGGCGTGTGGGGTTCATTTCATTTTGTGCTAGTCATCAAATAGGTGTTCTGTACTACTCTTTCCATGCCTCTTTCAGTGGGTATGAGTCAATGTGTTTATTAATAGGAACCAGTGTTTACGTGTTGATGTGCTCTTAGGGTTGTCCTTACGCTATATATAGCTCCTTTAGATCTCTAAGGAGTAACGTGAGACACGCTCCTCTCCTCTCTCCTCCTTTGCACTCCACCTTCACTTATTCTCTCTCTCTCTCTTTCTCACTCTCTCTCTCAGTTTATATGTTCTTATCCACTCCATCAATTCCCGTACAGAGTTGTCTTGGCAGTGATCCTGGAGCACCGGTCAATGTGAGACACAGATGGACAGTGTTCTGGAGATACCTTCAGTAAAGCATAATGTTCTTTGTGCAGTCCATCTTTACCCCTCCCTTCCTGCCCCTCATCTCTCTCTGTTCCATCCCTTTTTCTCTCTCGCTCTTACCTGCAATCTCCCTCTTTCACTAATTCCCTAACTCTGATTCTCTCTCTCCTCCAACCTATTTCTCTTGTTTTCCCACCGTACTTTCATTCCCCCTCTCCTCACCCCCCACTCTTCCCATTCTTTTCCCTCAATCTAAGTGTGTCAGATTTAACGACATGACTAAAATAATCTCAGCAATAACCCGCCGCCTCTCTCCTTCTCCCACTATCTCTTCCACATCTCCTTTCCATGTGTCTCTAACCCGTGTCTCTGTCCCGTGTGTGTGTGTGTGTGTGTGTGTGTGTGTGTGTGTGTGTGTGTGTGTGTGTGTGTGTGTGTGTGTGTGTGTGGGTGTCGCATGTTGTGTTTAATCCTGTAAGGGGCCTGTGTGGTCACACATGTAGCGTTTATGTTCCACAGGGTGACATCTGTCATTGACTTTCACCAACTGTCATCCTTCACTAACTGTCATCCTTTACTGTCATCCTTCACTAATTGTCATCCTTCACTAACTGTCATCCTTCACAAATTGTTATCCTTCACTAACTGTTGACAATCACCCCATCATCAGTCTCCCAATGTGCTAACCTCTGTTCTCTTAGCACCCTGTCAAGATGCATTCCTTCCTCTTTCATCCTCTCTTCATTCCTCTCCTTCCTCTATCTGTGCTTTATCCCTCAGCTTCCCCTTTCTCCTGGTCCCTTTGTTCGTTTCCTTTTCTACCATTCTCTTGTCTTCTCTGTTTCTCTCTCATTCTCTCTCTCTCCTGTATGTTATTTCTGTGTGGCCCTCAGGGCCCTGGCCCCACAACGGCCCCCTCTCACCTCTCTGAGCTCCTTCTCGTTCCTGAAGTCAGGCAGCGTCTCCAGGCAGAAGATGGCGATGGACACCACAATGACCATGACGCTGATGATGGCGATGATGCGTGCGCCCGAGGAGGATTCTGGGTGCTCAAAAAGCATCCAAACCTTCCTCTGCATCTCGTTCTCAGGCAGCGCAGGCACCTCCTCCTTGGGGAAGCCCTCGTCCTCCTTGAAGCGTTCCATGATCTCCTCACTAAGCTCATAGAAGCGCAGCTCATCCAAGAAAACATCCAGGGGCACGTTGGCAGGCCGCCGCAGCCGCCCGCCAGACTGGTAGAAGTAGAGGATGGCATCGAAGCAGTTCCGGTTCCGGTCCAGGAACAGCTCATTGCGCAGTGGGTCAAAGTAGCGAATTCTGCGGTGGGGATCCCCCAGGAGGGAGTCAGGGAACTGGGCCAGAGTGCGGAGCTGTGTCTCGTAGCGCATCCCCGACACGTTGATGGCTAGCCGCTCCGTCAGAGCCCAGCCCCCCCTCCACAGGGAGCCTGAGTGACGACAGCTTTCCCTCTTCCCCTCAACACTCTCCTTTTCACTGCCGTCGTTCTCCGTCTCCTTCTCTCCCTTCTCTGCCTTGTTGCGCTGGTCCTTGGTCCGCTTGTCGCTCTCGCTCACCTCCTCTGGGAGATGTTTCTTGTCTCCTTCTCCTCCTCCTTCACCTCCTCCCTTGTCATGGTTCTCCATTCCTTGGTCTGTCGTTCTACTTCTATTTAGTTATTTGTGTGGACAGTTTGTCCCTCTCTCTAGAGGAGAGAAATGCACAAAGTTGCTCAAGTTATCAAGAGACATATCAGGTACTGCAGAAGAAAAAGGCAGATAAAAAAGTAGAAGGAGAAACATCTCACATTATTGGCAATTTTAATACTCATAATTATTTAACAGAAATGTAACATGCTAAGTAATTTACGCCAATTCACCCGCAAATATGCAAGACACATTTTACAACTACAGTACAGAATAACAAATAAAAGCATGACTAGACAGGTGTTATTTCAATCAGAACCTTTAACCTTTATGTTCGGTCAGAATGACTATTTTTTCATCAGAAGGTTAGTCTTTAAAGTAAACACAGCCATTATTAGAATAACACAGAGTCTTACTCATAAACATCCTAGTTACAAGCCATGCCCAAGCATGCTGCTGTGAAGTAAGAACCATATTGTTGGTGTTATTTACGAGAAGCAGCCTGCACTGTCCCACTTACCCCTCTGTCAGTCAGCTACTGTTGATAGAGACTAATTACTCAAGAGAATCACGGTGCCTCCGCTACTGCACCTCCACCACGGGGTGTATGTCTGTCTGTCTGTCTGTCTGGCCCTCCCTCTGGCCGTCTCTCTGTCTGGCTGTCTGTCTGTCCGGCCCTCCCTCTGGCCGTCTCTCTGTCTGTCTATCCCCTGTTTGATCTCTCCGTAAGTCTCTATCTCCCAGCTCCCTAGCTGTGTCAGGTCTGGGGGGGAAGGGAAGGGAATATGGGGGCACCATGGCTCCTTCAGGGGTAGTGTTAATCCGTCTGCTGATTCCCAACCCTGGGTGAAGTGAAGATAGTTAAGCTTGTTTGTAGGTCATGGTCTTCAGTCTCTCCCCTTTACTCTCTCTCATGCCCACTAGTTCTCTGGAGAATGCTGTCAGGTCGAAATTCAATCCACAGCCTTCTCTCTCCAACCTCAGAACAGCGTCCTCCTCATACCCCCAACCCCAAATGTCAGCCCCCTGCCCCTCTATTAAAGTCTTAAATTCTTCCTCTCTCCCTGTCATAAACACACACACACACACAAACACACACACACACCACCCTCAACACATGTACTAATGTACTCACGAGACCCAAATGAACACCCATGAAATCCCAGTGAGAATATATTCTGGCGTTCCATTCTGGCTTTAGTATTTATATTGCTCCTGACTAGGGCCCTGTGTTTTTCTGACCATGTAACCTTGCCAGGAAACACTCTGGGCCCTAAACAAGTTATATAGCAGAGCCAATGTATTTCCTGGTGAGGTGTGGCCAGGAAAAATGTACGGCCCTAGTCACATTTACAAACATGTTAATACATGTTATGAGAACAAACAGTAAAACTGAAAGCCTTCAACAAAAAGCCAAGACACTCCTTTTGTGATTATCCTTTCGGAAACCTTTATTCAGTTGGCTTAGTGTATGGTTTAGTATAGGGTATGGTGCAGACATGTCAGACAGGTAATGACTCACAGGTGTGGTGTCAACAAAAATGAAAGTGACATATAGTGACAACAACAGGTAAGATGTCAACAGCATTATTTCTGAGCTAGAAAAAAGTTACATGGGGCGGTAGGTAGCCTAGCCGTTAAGAGCGTTGGGCCAGTAACCGAAACTTCGCTGGTTCGAATCCCCTAGTCGACTAGGTAAAAAATGTGTTGATGTGCCCTTGAGCAAGGCACTTAACCCTAATTGTTCCGGTAAGTTGCTATGGATAAGAGCGTCTGCTAAATGACTCAAATGTAAAATAAGAGTTGATGGTTGAGTTAACTATTTAGAGAAATGTGCCAAATTAGGAAAAACATCCCAATTAAAATGTATAACAGTTATAACACTGATATTAGGTGTATTCTACAGGAAAGTGAGCATTAAAGCATTTAAAGTATTTAAAAAATATATATATTAATTAAACAATTGCAAAAACCATCCCATTTACTTCTTGGTTGATTGATGAATGTAATTGCTTATTTTTTCCATTTCAGAAAATGCCTCATACATAGACTGAGATACCGGTATGCATGTTGACACAGCAGGTTGCAGCACCAGAATGTGCATTAGAATTTGCAAGGAGCTTAAACTACAAGTCCCACAAAGCCGCTCGCCAGTCTTCACAGACGACAACAAACCCCATGATTTTTGAGGAACTTGGAGGATGAAGAGAAAGTAAACGTAGACATGTAAAAGACAAAAAGACAACGGGAGGGATACAATTATATATTTTACTGCATGGATACATGTAAAGAAATATAATAAAAAAGTGTAGCTTGGAAAGAGGGCAAGTAACTTTGTTTGTGGCATTCGACTAACACAATCAATCAGGTAGTGGCGGTTCTTTGCGAAAGTATCATCAGTGAAATCATCACCCGAGACTCAGTGGCTCTAGTGAACAAGTCAGGCAGTACATTGCGTTACGGCGAAAAGTTGTCATTGTGACCGGCGGGTCTAAAGGGATTGGTAGAGGGATTGTCAAAGTATTTGGTAAGAATCAAAGTTGCTTTTTGAAGTTAGTTTGTTGGGATTTGAGCAGAGTGAGGTACTGGTGCAACAATAATTTGCTATTCTGTTGTTTTTTTCTCAGTGGAGAATGGAGCCAAAGTTGTCTTCTGTGCAAGAGGGGGTGAGTGTCTGCACATTTCTTAGATTTTTTTTGCTCAGATTAAAGTATACCTTTTCAGGTGTGGTGGAACTGGTGGCTTCTACGGTTGTGGCTAGATGGAGTACAGCTATGTACCAAAAGTTGCATGTTCGAGTTGCGTCGGTGACAACTGTAGTATTGTAGCTAAGCCTAACCCTTTTCTCCTAACCTGCTACGTTAATTATCATAGCCTGCTACTTTAATTATCCTAACCTGCTACGTTAATTATCCTAAGCTGCTGCATTAGTTATCCTAACCCGCTACATAAAGTAACTTCTTTATGCTGCTCCATCTAGCCACAACTGTAGAAGCCATCAGTTACGAGAAACCATCAGAATCACCACACAGGTATCAATAATGTGTCTCAGAATCTTCATTCATCAGTAATCCATTGTTGGAGACTTTATTAATCATAATAAAATCCCTTTCTACATCATCTTTACATTGCATATTCATAAGTTTACTGTATTCTTATTTTTTTGAATTTCCTTTTTTTTTTTTTATAGTGGCAGAAGGACAGGCTCTAGAGGCCGAGCTGAACAGGGCAGGGCCAGGGTCATGCACATTTGTCCCTTGTGACATCTCCAAAGAGGAGGACATCAAGGTAGGGCTTCTGGGCAATGATTGATCTTATAGAGCAGTGAAATGAGAGTCAAATTATCACTCATATGCACACCATTTCAACAGAGTTTATATCCTCATTCCTCAATGGATCACATGACCTGTGGTTTATCAGAACGCTTACTATTACGTTTTGCATTGTAATCTACACTCCACCTATCTTTAGTCTTTGTTGGATTATCTCTGCCTGCGAAAGGACTCTTCTCCACTGAGTTTACTCACAGCTCTAGCAAGCCCCTTGTCCCTCATTTGAAGGTCTGCTTATAAACTGCTTAGAAATCACTATTAAAGGCCCAGTCGGTCATTATTTGAAGCTCTCTTTGTTTCCTGTGCCCTGGTTTCCTCCCATGTTTTTTATGCTTGCCTCCCGTCCAATCATCAATCATCATAGTGACATTGCTATAACCTGTTTTGTGTGTTTGACTGAGGGACGTGGGTATGCTTGTATGTTATTTTAGTGGTGTGTCAAGCTGGTTTTTCAGCTTAGGCTCTATGTAGCAAGTTAGGTAGGTACATAGGTAATGGGATCATAGGTACACATACCTGGAGATAGCAATTATAAATGTCTTACAACAGTGTGGTGGTCAATGACGGAGTGCAGTCAACTCAACGTATGATATTCTCTCTGCAGAGGTTGATTGCAGTGACAGTGGAGCATTATGGTAAAATAGACTGTCTGGTCAACAATGCTGGGTGGCGTGAGTATCTGCTATAATTTTGTACGAGAACTGATGTTGTTAAGGAAAGAAAGAAAGGAAATTCTATATCCACAAATCAGGTGATAGGTGGTATACTAATCCACGTCCAGGCACTTAAAAAGGCAAGCCGTTATTTAAACAGGCATATTCAAGCATTAAAAACACATACACTGAGTGAACAAAACATTAAGAACACCTTCCTAATATTGAGTTGCACCCCCCCATTTGCCCTCAGAACAGCCTGGACTCTACAAGGTGTCGAAAGCGTTCCACAGGAATGCTGGTCCATGTTGACTCCAATGCTTCCCAAAGTTGGCTGGATGTCCTTTGGGTGGTGTACCATTCTTGATACACACGGGAAACTGTTTAGGGTGAAAAACCCAGCAGCATTGCAGTTCTTGACACAAACCGGTGCGCCTGGCACCTACTACCATACCCCGTTCAAAGGCACTTACATCTTTTGTCTTGCCCATTCACCCTCTGAATGGCACACATACACAATCCATGTCTCAGGGCTTAAAAGTCCTTCTTTAACCTGTCTCATCCACACTGATTGAAGGAGATTTAACAAGTGACATCAATAAGGGATCATAGTTTTCACCTGTATTTACATTTACGTCATTTAGCAGACGCTCTTATCCAGAGCGACTTACAGTTAGTGAGTGCAGACATTTTCATACTGGCCCCCCGTGGGAAACGAACCCACAACCCTGGCGTTGCAAGCGCCATGCTCTACCAACTGAGCTACAGGGGACTTGTATTTACCTGGTCTGTACACTCAGTGTATATGCGTTGCAGCTTGCACCATCAAACCGATCACATCCTGACAAAGGGGCAAGCCGCAACGCAGATGTATTTTTAATGCTATACTGGTTTTCATCGTTTTTTAAGACCTGCATAAGTTCCTGGAGGTGGATTTTGAACCACTTAACACTTTTTTGTGTATATGAAATGTATGTTTTTTTCCCCCTCTTCTAATAATAATATACCATTTAGCAGACGCTTTTATCCAAAGCGACTTACAGTCATGCATGCATACATTTTTGTGTATGGGTGGTCCCGGGGATTGAACCCACTACCTTGGCGTTACAAGTGCCGTGCTCTACCAGCTGAGCTACAGAGGACCACACAATTCCCATACTCCATAGCCATTTGGATAGTGTTTATGCTGTATTAATTGAGTTCCCTCTCTTTCATCCCCTCTCAGACCCACCTCATAAACCCACAGATGACACTACTGCAGATGAGTTCAGAGATCTTTTGAATCTTAACCTCATTAGTTACTTCCTGGCCTCCAAAGTAAATCATTCACTCATTATATTGACTTTACTGAAAGCCTTCAGGTATAATGCTTTATTACTTGTTATAAGCATGTATGAGCCTTAATAAAGTGTTATTATATGGCTTATAATATGTTTTGTTTCATCACGGGATCTCCTCACCTCTCTCCCCTCCTCAGTATGCTGTTTCTGTATGATATGTTGGATTAAGGAATAAAGACAGACACCAATGTTCAGTTCAATAGCCTTGTTAAGCCTTGTACAAATCCCTACGCGTGGAGTCTGGGGAACAGTCCAACTAGTCGATTACCTATCAACTAGACTCCGTAACATCATCCTTTTCAATAGAAAGTGCAAACATAACGGCATAACATTGCGTTCTTAACAGTCAAGTCATAACAATTGAAAAGCATGACATTTTCTTTTTACTTCAGCTGTCATCTTCCTTTTTTATTTTATTTTTTTTATTTTATTTTATTTTTTGAAATATTTTTTTTTAAATTAACAGACAACAAGTTAAGTCTCTTGCTTACAGAGTAAGCCTGTCCGGTGGCTTGCACAGCCGACCCACCCGTGAGTAAGTATTGGCTCTGACAGGGGTAGGATTAGGGCCACGAGCTGGAGAGTTTGGTGGGGTAGAAGCTTCACCTTCAGTTGGCTCATGTCTCAATTCTGCACCCCTTACCCTTAGGCCTGGACTGTGATCCAGCTCATCTAAGTGAGTGTATGGCATGTTCTGGATTGTCTGCTCTGCTACGCGCAGATCCACCCGATTGCGACGATAGAGGGAGCCACCAACATCCACCAGGTAAGAACGTGGTGCAACTCTCTGTAGGCATGTGCCCAGCCTCCAAAGTCCTGTGTGGTCTCCCGGCAGCGGTTTCATCCTTATAGTTTCACCCACCTCCAGCTCTGGTAGGTCTCGAGCAGTCCGGTCGTAGAAGCACTTAGCGAGCTGCTTTCTGTGACGCAGTTTGTCTGTGACGCCAACCATGACGCAGGGCTCAAGTAGCTTGTTAGCTACGGGGATAGTAGTCTTCAGACGTCTGGACAGAAGGCGTTGTGCTGGGCTGCTGTCCATGTTTTCGGTGGGTGTGTTCCTCCACTGTAAGATCGCTTTCCATGGGTCGTTGCTGTCGCGCAAGGCCCTGCTTAACAGGTTTTTTGCAATCTTGACAGCTGATTCTGCCTTGCCATTTGCTTTTGGGTGTCTTGGAGAGGAGGTCACGTGGTCAAACTCCCATTCTGAGGCGAAACGCTTGAACTGTGCAGTGAATTGTGGGCCATTGTCCGTGATTACCTTGTCAGGCTGACCTTGCCTTGCAAACTGCGCCTTGCAGCGCTTTATGACCGTCTCTGCGGACAAGTCAGGGAGCAGTTCAATTTCCCAAAAGTCAGAGTAATGATCAACGAGGAGAAGATAGTCCTTTTGTCTGTGGCTGAATAAGTCCATGCTGATGATTTGCCAGGCCCTTGTGGGCAGTTCGTGTGACATCATGGTTTCCTTTTGCTGTTCATGAGCGTACTCGTTGCATGTGGTACAGTTGCTGACAAAGTCTTTAATTTCTGCTTGCATGTTTGGCCAGTATAATGTTTCACGAGCCTGACGGTAGCATGCGTCACCTCCGACGTGACTGGAGTGTATGCGGGTAAGCATCTCTGGACGTAGTGATTTGGGAATAATGACCTTCTGACCTCTGAACAAGACGCCATTTTGCACACTGATCTCATCTCGAAAGGTCCAGTATTCTCTCACTGTGAAAGGTGTCTCCTCTTTCAGATATGGCCAACCTGCTAGAGCCATGGACTTCAGTGACTGTAGGTGTTCGTCCTTGTCAGTATGTTGCCTGATCTGGGCTAGGCGGTGATCTGTCACGTTTAAGTAGTCTGCCTGATTGATCTGTTGAACATCTTGTTGTTCCTGCTGTAGCGAGCAGATGGCCTGCCGCTGATAGGCAGTGCCTCTACCTGTACATTGTGCTGTTGCCCTGCTCAGTGTGTCGCTGATGTACATCTCAGGTCCTGGCTTGTAAATGACCTTCAGGCTGTAGTTTTGCAGAGTCAGGAGCATACTTTGAAGCCTCTTGGGCGCGTTGAGGAGAGGTTTACTGAATATGGCAATGAGTGGTTTGTGGTCAGTTTCAGCGGTGACCAGCTCTCGACCATATAAGAAGTGATGGAATCGCTGGCAGGAGAAGACGATGCTGAGGCACTCTTTCTCAATTTGTGCATAGTTTTGTTCGGTGGGGGTGAGCGCTCTCGAGGCAAACGCAACGGGCTGGCCTTCCTGCATAAGGCAGCATCCAAGTCCCCTTTGGCTAGAGTCGCTCTGGATTGTGACAGGCTTCGTGACGTCGTAGTAGCGCAACACTGGCATGGATGAAGCCAGAGATTTCATCTCCTGCACTGCGGCCTCGTGCTTGGGTAGCCAGTGCCATGGTGTGTCTTTGTCCAGCAACCGGCGCAGAGGCTCACAGACTGCTGATAGGTGTGGCATGAACTTTGCAAGATAGTTTGCAAAGCCGATGAGACGCTGTACTCCTTTTGCATCAGACGGGTTTGGCATGTCGAGGATCGCTTGGACCTTGTCTGGGTCCGGCTTCAGGCCTTTTGCCGAGAGAATGTGGCCATGGAAGTGGACGTCTTTCACCTTGAACTGCAGCTTCTTCAGGCCAAGACGAAGCTTAACTGATCGGCAGCGCTCCATCAGTGCCAGGAGCTTCACATCGTGGTCGCGTTCTGCTTCTTCGTCTGTTTCACCACAGCCTACGATCAGGATATCATCGGCGATGGGTTCAATGCCCTTGAGCCCAGCCAGTAACTCGTGCTGCTTGCGTTGGTATACCTCAGGCGCCACTGAGACACCAAACGGGAGCTTGAGCCAGCGTTTCCGACCCCAGGGGGTCCAGAAGGTAGTCATGAAGCTGCTTTCTTCGTCCAGCTTGCATTGAAGGAATGCATCTCGGGCATCCACCAAGGTGAAAATCCTGGCCTTGGGAAGCTTATAGAGGACATCCTCTAGTGTCGGCATGATGTAGTGGGATCGTTTCAGTGCTTGGTTCAGATGCTTTGGGTCGATGCAGACCCTCAGCTTCTCTGGTTTTTTTCACTATGACCATATTGCTGATCCAGTCAGTTGGTTCAGTCACAGATGTCATGTGGCCATCGGCCTCGTACTTGTCCAGCTGGGCCTTCACAGCCACTTTCATTGCAATGGGCACATTGCGAGGAGCACACTGGACTGGAGTAATGCTCTCATCCACTTCAAAGTGTACCTCCCCAGGCACTGATTCAACGGGCATGTTGAATACATCGTCATATCTGCTGAGTAGTTGTTCTTTGGACAGGGGTCCATGCTGGACATGATCCACAATGTGCAGGTCATTTGGTACAGTGAACTGCATCAGTCCCAGGCGTTCGCATGTAGAGCCTGAGAGGAGAGGATTTTGACTGGTTTTCACAATCTCGAACTCCAGCTTGTGTTTGCGTCCCCGAATAACACATTCGGTCTCAAAGGTGCCCATAGAGCTCATTAGTTCTCCTGAGTACAGCTTTAGTCTAGTATCGCTGGGAAATAGATGTGTGTCAGGTGCCAGATTGATTTTGTCTTTGTAGCTCATTACGTTGCATGTAGCACCCGAATCCAGTTGACATTGTTGTTGCTTGTTGTGTAATCGTAGTGTCACAAACCATTTCTTCCCTCTTGAGTGTACAGCCCCAATGGATTCATGCATGTAAATGTCACTTTCACTGTTCAGCTCTGAACATTGAGTAACATCATCAACACAGTGAATCTTGCCCTCACTCACCCTTCTTTTGCTTTTGAGACACACTTTTGCAAAGTGATTATTAGTTCCACAAGCTCTGCATGGTTTTCCATAGGCCGGGCAGTGCTCTTTGCCACGTGTGTGTGTATTCCCACAGTATTTACATGCTACGGGGCTCTCTGTGTTCACCGTTCGTGGTGAATTACTCTGCCTCGATTGGTTTTGTCTGAATGTCTGCCTAGCAACAGCGTGAACAGTATCAACGTCGGAGCGTGGGGTTTCCGTTTCCATTGCTCTCATTCTCATGTCAGTGACTTCAGCAGTGCGGCACATTTCGATGGCAGTTACTAATGTTAAGCCTCTCTCTCTCAGTAGACGCCGGCGTATTCTCATTTGCAATTCCCAGTACTATTTTGTCACGAATCAGTTCATCTTTCAATCCCCCGTATTCACAAGTGGCGGATTTCTCTCTCAAACGGGTTACAAAGTTGTGTACTGACTCACCCTCTTCCTGTTTGCAGCTTCCAAACGAACCGCTCGTAAATTACGTTTCTGGCGGGTTTGAAGTAATTCCCCAATGCATCCAATATAGCCTTTGCATCACACTGTTGTCGTGCCGTGAGGGTGAGATTGTGCCGGTAGATATGCCTGCATTCGCTGCCCATTAAACTCCTCAGAGTTGCCGCTTGTACCTCGTTGGGTTTCTCATGTAGACCGGTCGCCAGCGCATAGTCCTCGAATTCATCCCTGAAGTTGTCCCAATTAGTATTCCAGTCCCCTGTGAGAACCATGTGATTTGGTGGCGGAATGTTCGCTGCCATAGCAATGGAATAGGAGATTTCTTTGTCTTCAGTCATGGAGGTAGGTAGTGATGCTAGCTAGCCAGCTAACACGAGTTGATCAGTGTTGTGAGTAGGAAACGGCTTGTGTTCGCATATGGAACGTAACTGCGCCTATACTGTATTTAGCTACAAAAATAACAAACGTGTGTTTTCCGAGCCACTTCTGATACCATGTTTCTGTATGATATGTTGGATTAAGGAATAAAGACAGACACCAATGTTCAGTTCAATAGCCTTGTTAAGCCTTGTACAAATCCCTACGCGTGGAGTCTGGGGAACAGTCCAACTAGTCGATTACCTATCAACTAGACTCCGTAACATATGCCACCTGCGACAGCGCCAGGGGAACATCATTAACTTGTCCAGTCTGGTGGGCTCCATTGGTCAGAAAAATGCAGCACCATATGTAGCCACAAAGGTGAACTAAACGTCTAGATAACAGTATGCATCAGTACTTTATCCCACAGGCTTGGAGAAGTAGGCCAAACAGGGTTGATGTGTCTCTTTTCCTCCACAAGGGGGCGATCATTGCCATGACAAAAGCCATGGCTGTGGATGAGAGTCGGTACCAAGTGAGAGTCAACTGGTGAGTAGAACTGGCATCTGTCTCCTTTTACAAACTTTTATTATTTTCTACTTCCTTTTTTCTCTTTCCCTCCGTCTGTCCTGTTTTTAAAATACTTTTGTATTTTTCCACTTTTTCTCTGATCTCTAGCTCTGTTTGCTGCAGTCTAAATGTGTAATCTCTTTTAGCATCTCCCCTGGTAATGTGATGACACCTCTGTGGGAGGAGCTGGCTGGACAGACTGCAGATACCTTGGCTACCATTAAAGAGGGAGAGAACGCTCAGGCAAGTGCTCACTGGACAGGAGCCATACAAGATAAGATATAAGATGAAATATAAGATCTGTTACAATGACATATTTCAGAATGCATTGAAAAGGGAGGGTTGGTAGAGACTTCCTAATTTCACTTGCATCTCTCATCTTGATGAACCTGATGCCTTATCTGTAACATTCTTCCTAATCTCCAACAGCTGCTTGGTCGAATGGGGACAGAAGCTGAGAGTGGGTTGGCTGCTCTGTACCTGGCTGCTGATGCTACGTTCTGCACTGGGATAGACCTGCTGCTTAGTGGAGGTGCAGAACTCAACTATGGCTACAAGAGCCAGGTCCCATGAGCAGGCCTGTCACTCCGGGCCTAGTGCCTACCTGACCAATAACAGGACCTGTTCTGTTCTACTGCCATCCTGCTTGAGATTATTGAACCAATAATCTTGTTTTAACCATAGCCACGGGATGTAGAGGTGCTTGGGGTGCTACAGCACCCCCTGGTGGTGAGATTGTAAAGCTGCAAGAATTTGTGTTGTTGCAATAAAAAACAATTAAACTATTTTTCCGTTGCATTATTTATATAAATGATAATGGGATTGTGGTAGGGGAGAGGGAAAAAAATATGGGATATGTATATATGGGCCCCATTCTGCATGGAGAGCTCTCAGCTCTGTTTAGTAAGCTTTGCGCTCATGATGATATGCTGTTATCTATTCAGTGTGGTTGGTTTGGAGTCGGACACGCTCTGCTGTCGGATAGACAGTTTGAGTTAAGTCGGGTCTGACCCTCTCCACTCTCCATCTTCTAGTCTTTCCCCATTGTGGTGGATATCAAGTGATTCCGTGTAGCTCAGTTGGTAGAGCATGGCGCTTGCGACGCCAGGGTTGTGCGTTCGATTCCTACGGGGGGCCAGTATGAAAATATGTATGCACTCACTAACTGTAAGTCGCTCTGGATAAGAGCGTCTGCTAAATGACTAAAATGTAATCTGGAGTAGTGCTCGCAATAGTTCTTCACTTCTATTTTCTATAATTTAACAATTCTAAACTTGGCGTAAAGGGAATGGGAACGATATCAAATAAGGAACATGGCATTCTCTGCTGCTGCCCATATCAAACACGTAGGCGTACTAGCCAACTAGTCTAGCAAGCAACACGGTGCTGGGTGCCGCTCAGCAAGTGGCGCTTTCCATCCGCTGGTGCTGGATCGAGGTGAGCGCTTTTCTCCGCGATGGATCGCATAGCTGTCCATTTGTGCTCAGTTTTATTAGGCACAATCTTAGTTACAACCCCCTTCTCGTTATCTCTCTCTCTCTCTCGCTCGCTCTCTCTCTCTCTCTCGCTCTCTCTCTCTCTCTCTCTCTCGCTCTCTCTCTCTCTCACACACACACACACACCCCTTGTAATTATGCAGTAGCCTACAACAAATGTGCGCGCTGTTCACAACGTTCTATTCCTAGGCGGCGCGTGAGTTTCAAGTTTGAGTTTCAAGTTTGGAGAAGCTTACAATTTATCCTACCATTTCTACCGATCTGAATTCAAGTTATGATTTTCATATGCACATTTTCGTGGAACAGTTTCATTTAAATAATAACGTTTTAGTTTCTCAAAATCATTGTCAAATCGGAATTAAAATGATAAAAATCTAAGTTAAAATTCCACCAATGGGAGAGCACCAGCCTCTGCCATATGAACACATTGATTCACCATGAGCCATTGGCAGCTAAAGAAATGAGCACATGGAACTAAGAGATAACCTATAGGCCAATGTAGTTGTAGGCCTATAACTTACATTGTCAACTAAGTAAAAATACATAAACCTTTCTATCAGTCTTGATTTTAGCTATCACTAGTGAAGTGCAACATTGCATCAAATCAATAAACTGGGTCCGGCCCAATAAAGGTCTGGCCCAAAGCTGTCACTAGCAACATTGAATCAACTAGCCTATTCCGGGCCATTACAGTTTCCCGCTCCAGTGAGCTCCGGACAGACACAACGGTTTATGGCAAAGGGAAAGGTCTTCAGGTATTTTATGACGTTTCCACTGGATATATGGGATCCTCAGAGCATGACATTTTGCTCTTTCTGTTAGGCCTACTGCTGCTAGGTAGCTCTCTCTCTGCTCTCCCCCTCCCCTCTGTCTGTCCTTGATTGCAGGAGTGAAGTCTGGTGTGCGGGAGTCAGGGTTCCAGCTGCAGCTCATTCACCATAATCACCTCAGCCTTTAAGACCCGGTCAAACTTTCCACTCATCGTCAGATCATAGTCAAGACAACCATATATTTGGAACCTGACTCCTGCCTCCGCTTCACTCCTGCCACCACCATCCTGCTCTCCACTATCGGGCCTCTCCTTTGGACTCACCACGGACACTAGGACATTACGGTACCACACCTGCCCTGACCTGGATCTGTACCCTCCCTGTAACCTGGACTTGCTCTTCCCCATTTATTGGAAACCTGGACTATTGAACATTATAATAAACCTGTTAAAACTTCTCTGGCTTGGTGTACTTGTCTGCATTTGGGTTCTATCCAGTTAAATCATAACAGTATGATCTGACCAACATGAACCCAGCAGACAGTAGCTCGGATACCACCCCAGAGTGCACTCAAATTTGGACTGCCATAGCCAATCAGGGCATTCTACTTGGCCAACATGATACCCTGTTTAAGACGATTGCTGAGGACAGTCAGGTGCTGCTTAATCAGGTTCAATTACTCACCAATCAAGTGTCTGCCCTTACTACCCCTTCAGCCCAGATCAGAGAGCCTTTTGTTCCTGCTCCAGAGCGCTATGACGGGAACATGGGAACCTGTGGCGATTTTTTGACTCAATGCTCGTTAGTGTTTGAACAACAGCCCCTCACCTACGCCTCAGAAAGAGCCCGTATTGCCTACCTTATCAACTCTACTAGCGGTTCCGCTCGTGCCTGGGGATCCGCGGTCTGGGAGAGTCAGTCGGACATTTGCAACGCTTACGTGGCCTTCACCACGGAGATGAGGAAGGTTTTTGACCACCCCGCACGAGGCAAGGAGGCTGCGAAACGGTTGTTTTCTCTTCGGCAGGGGGCTCGTAGTGTGGCGGAGATGGCAGTGGAGTTTCGGACTTTAGCAGCAGTGAGTGGTTGGAATGACGAGGCATTACAAGGAGTGTTCATCAATGCTTTGTCGGAGACTTTAAAAGATGAATTGGTGTCATATGATGAATCGCCTACGCTGGATAATCTTATTTCACTCACTATCAGGTTGGATAATCGGATTCGGGAGCGCCGCCGGGAGAGGAGTGTTAGTTCCAAGCAACCTGTCTGTCATCAACAAACTCCTCCCTGCATCGTCCCTACGGAGAGAGCCGTGTCTTCCCGAGTCGATACGAGGAGCACTGAACCCGAAGCCATGGAAGTGGGTCGTGCACGGTTGTCCTCAGAGGAGCGTGCACGTCGTATTCAGGCTCGGGTCTGCCTGTATTGTGGAGAAGCTGGTCATTTCGTTCCTTCCTGCCCAGTTCGTCCGGGAAAAGGGCCGGCTCATCATTTATGGGAGAAGTTTTGGTGAGCCGAGCAGCGGATTCTTCCTCTTCTCCCCGCATTCTGCTCCAGGCATCCCTCCAGTGGCAGTCCCAGAATTTCTCTGTTAGTGCGCTGATTGACTCTGGTGCCGACGAAAGCTTTTTGGATAGAGAGTGGGCTCAACAAATGGATTTGGAGACTGTTCCTATGGACTGTCCGCTGCAGGCTAAGGGTCTAAATGGACAATTGTTGACCCGCATTACCCATCAGACTGTTCCTGTTTGTCTTAGAGTGTCGGGAAATCATCAGGAGAACATTCAATTCCATATTATCGACTGCCCACAGACTCCCCTGGTCCTTGGTATCCCCTGGCTCATAAAACACAATCCACACATTGATTGGGTGACAGGTAGCATTGTTTCATGGAGCACATTTTGTCATGTGAATTGTTTGTGTTCTGCTCAGACTCCTGCCAGTACTGTGCCTCAACCTCCACTGGAGTCCATGGATCTTTCTGCTGTTCCTGACGTGTATCATGACCTGGCATCCGTTTTCTGCAAACACAGAGCTACTTCTCTTCCTCCTCACCGGCCTTACGACTGCGCCATTGACCTCCAGCCAGGAGCCCCGCTCCCCAGCAGTCGCCTGTACAATCTCTCCCGGCCGGAGACGGAGGCTATGGAGAACTACATTCGGGACTCCTTGGCGGCAGGTATTATGCGTCCTTCCTCGTCACCTGTAGGAGCGGGATTCTTTTTGTTGCTAAGAAGGATAAGACCCTCAGACCCTGTATTGATTACCGTGGACTTAACAACATCACCATTAAGAACAAGTATTCTCTGCCTTTGATTAATTCTGCTTTTCCCCTCCTTCATGGTGCTACCATCTTTACGAAACTGGATCTACGAAATGCGTATCACCTGGTGCGCATTCGTAAGGGTGATGAATGGAAGACTGCCTTCAACACACCCTTGGGACATTTTGAGTATCGGGTTATGCCTTTTGGGTTGTCTAATGCCCCTGCTGTTTTTCAGGCACTAGTCAATGATGTCCTTCGGGACATGTTGAATCGGTTTGTTTTTGTCTATCTGGATGATATCTTGATTTTCTCAGAGTCCTCCCAGGAACATGAACTGCATGTGCGCCAGGTGTTGCAAAGGTTGTTGGAGAACAAACTGTTTGTGAAGATGGAGAAATGTGAATTTCATGTGTCTGAGACCTCTTTTTTGGGTTACATCATAGCTCAGGGGGAGCTGCGGATGGACCCAGCTAAGATCTCTGCTGTCACGGACTGGCCAGCTCCCTCTACCCGCAAAACAACTTCAACGATTCCTGGGGTTTGCGAACTTCTATAGGAGGTTCATCAAGGACTACAGCCGCATTGCGGCGCCACTCACCGCTCTCACCTCCATCTCACGACCGTTCGCTTGGAATGAAGGGGCCGAATCAGCGTTCGAAGAACTGAAACATCGCTTCGCCTCGGCTCCCATTCTGATGCAGCCGGACCCCGACCGCCAGTTTGTCGTGGAGGTGGATGCATCCGACACTGGGGTAGGTGCAGTGTTGTCACAACGTTCTCCTGAAGATAACAAACTGCATCCCTGTGCTTTTCTCTCAAGGAAACTTTCTCAGGCAGAGAGGAATTATGATGTTGGAAATCGTGAACTGCTCGCCGTTAAGCTGGCTCTCGAGGAGTGGCGACATTGGTTGGAGGGGGCGGAACAACCCTTCATCGTTTGGACGGATCATAAGAATCTGGCTTACCTCCAGTCAGCGAAGCAGCTCAACCCCCGTCAAGCCAGGTGGGCACTATTTTTGGGAGATTCAATTTTTCTCTGTCTTACCGTCCTGGGTCACGCAACGTCAAGCCTGACGCCCTGTCTCGTGTTCATTCGGCTGTTGATACTGGTAGTAACCCTGAACCCATTTTGCCTCCTACCTGCAGTATTGCAGTCATCACATGTGACATCGAGGGGATTGTTAGACAGGCTCAACATCATCAAGCTGACCCTGGGAGGGGTCCTCCTAACCGGATGTTTGTCCCTGAGTCTGCTCGCTCCCAGGTACTTCAGTGGGCTCACTCGTCTCCCCTTACCTGTCACCCTGGAGTTTCGCGGACCCTTGACTTTGTGCGACGGAAGTTCTGGTGGGCCACGATGGAGGCGGACACTCGAACCTTCATTGCTGCTTGTACGGTATGTGCACGAAGTAAAAACTCCACCCAGGCCAGCGCTGGTCATCTACGACCTCTACCTATACCCAGCCGGCCCTGGTCGCATATCGCTATGGATTTTGTCACTGGACTTCCCCCTCATCTGGTAAGACTGTCATTCTTACGGTGATTGATCGTTTTTCTAAGTTCGCTCATTTTTTGGCCCTACCTAAACTGCCCACTGCCAGAGAGACGGCTGATATTTTGGTTGAACATGTGTTCCGCTCTCATGGTCTACCCACGGATATTGTCTCTGACAGGGGTCCCCAGTTTGTCTCCCAGGTGTGGAAAGCTTTCTGTAAAGCTTTGGGCATTACATCCAGCCTGTCCTCTGGATATCACCCCCAGACCAACGGGCAAGCCGAGAGAGCGAACCAGGAGATGGAGACCGCACTTCGCTGTGTCACTGGGTCTAACCCTGGGTCATGGAGCTCCATGCTCCCCTGGGTGGAATATGCTCATAACACCTTGACTAACGCTTCCTCTGGTTTGTCTCCTTTTCTGTGTGCTCTGGGTTATCAACCTCCCCTATTCCCTTCCCAAGAGAGGGAACTTGCGGTACCCTCGGTGCAGTCCCACATGCGCCGCTGCTGCAAGGTCTGGAGGAAGGCCAGGGTAGCTCTGTCCCGAGCTTCGGCGTACATGCAGAGGCAAGCCAACCGTCACCGGTCCCAGGCTCCCGGTTACTCTCCTGGTCAAGAGGTATGGCTGAAGTCACGGGACCTTCCATTGAAGGTGGAGTCGAAGAAGATGGCGCCTCGTTTTATAGGACCGTTCAAGATACTGTCTATTGTTAACCCCTGCGCGGTTAAGCTACAGCTTCCTGCCTCCCTACGGGTTCATTCCACCTTTCATGTTTCCCAGATTAAGCCTGTGTCGGTTAGCCCTTTGTGCCCGCCCTCTCGTCCCCCTCCTCCGCCCAAGATCGTGGGTGGGGTCCGGTCTACACTGTCCGGCGACTTCTGGATGTTCGCCGCCGGGGTCGTGGTTTCCAGTACCTGGTGGATTGGGAGGGTTATGGTCCTGAGGAACGTTCCTGGGTGCCCAGGAGCTTCATTGTGGATCCTGCTCTGGTTCGTGAGTTTCATAGGTTACATCCTGATAAACCCTGTCGGCCGCCAGGTGGCGTCCGTAGAGGGGGTACTGTTAGGCCTACTGCTGCTAGGTAGCTCTCTCTCTGCTCTCCCCTCCCCTCTGTCTGTCCTTGATTGCAGGAGTGAAGTCTGGTGTGCGGGAGTCAGGGTTCCAGCTGCAGCTCATTCACCATAATCACCTCAGCCTTTAAGACCCGGTCAAACTTTCCACTCATCGTCAGATCATAGTCAAGACAACCATATATTTGGAACCTGACTCCTGCCTCCGCTTCACTCCTGCCACCACCATCCTGCTCTCCACTATCGGGCCTCTCCTTTGGACTCACCACGGACACTAGGACATTACGGTACCACACCTGCCCTGACCTGGATCTGTACCCTCCCTGTAACCTGGACTTGCTCTTCCCCATTTATTGGAAACCTGGACTATTGAACATTATAATAAACCTGTTAAAACTTCTCTGGCTTGGTGTACTTGTCTGCATTTGGGTTCTATCCAGTTAAATCATAACACTTTCACACCGAGGCCTGGTGATTATCTAGGGGGAGAGTGTTGGAAAGATTTTTCAAATACTGTGAGGAACTATTATCATTCACAATGGATGTAAAACAAATATATATACTTAATTGACTTACTTTGTGAGCTGAAGAAAAAATTACTGACAAACTCAGCTTATTAGTGGTGGTGAGTTAAGACAATCAGAAATCAGACATCCCCAAATGGGCAACCAGACACATTAGTCCATTGCTGACATAGTCCCAACATGTTTTGCTTGTCAGCGCTCAAGTTTTCAAGATATGTAACTTTCAAAATACAGAAATCATCCCCATATGATGCATTTTGCATCATATGACGCTGCGTTTTGAATCATATGATGTCAAATGCCTCATATGGGTATGATTTCTGTCAAACAATTAATACAAACAAGGTATGCGCAAAAATTGGCGGGAGACAGCTCAACACATTCTGGAGAGCTGAGCGCATTCTGGAGAGAGATGCACCAATATCGTCGCCACACACCCCTCCCGTTCTTCTTGTCTCAACATTTCAAATGATATTCAAGACACATTATCTTCACACATATTTTAGATGCATTGCTTTTCACTGACAACCACATCTCAATAATCAGCTAGGCCTATTGCTACATGCGCTGTCCAAACTGAGGTGCTTCCCAACTAGGCATATGCTTGTGATTGAAACAATCCAAAGCTATTTTTTTAAAGAAGCTAATGATCCTCTGTGGCTAAATCATGCTTTCTGGTGAAGTATTTTGAATGATTTTAATGTTCTTCACAATGCTCCAAACTCCAGAGCACAAATCTCAGTGATTTTCCTTTTTTTTTGCTACAGGGTAGAAGAAAAACCCAGGAGAAATCCCCAGAGTAGGCCTAACTCAACATTAAATGAAACTAGACCAACAGGTGATTCAGGTTCCACAAAACACAGATGCCCACATTGATTAGATATTACTTGTTAGATATTACTGCGCTGTCGGAGCTAGAAGCACAATCATTTCGCTATACCCGCAATAACATCTGCTAAACATGTGTATGTGACAAATACAATTTGAAATTTGAAATTAAACTAAGGTTACTTGGAATAGATTACACAACCTCACATATGCCAATGTTTTTCTTTACAATACACACATTTTGAATACAGTAAAATAAATTAGATTAGTAACAATTAGACAAGTTTTTGCAAAATATTTTGCCACCCTCCAATAGGATAGCATCCACTTGCATGTAAGGTAAATTCATTATTTTCAGTCAGTAGGCTTGGCTACATAGGTTCTGTGAGTGTGATAGCCAGAGTGTCTAGTATAGTCACTGACCTTAATATACTGTATATCTCAGTGGTGCGCTAGATGAAGTTGTGAAACCCAAGTTCATAAAAAGTGTGCAACCGGGAAATGCTTCCCGAGAGTTGCATCAGCTTTCTATATGGACACCAGAGAGGAAAAGGCGAAGCGAGAGGTTTTACTCAGCCCAAAATCTGTCAACGAAAATAATCCCACGAAGTGAGGATTTTTTTGTATGGAGGTTAATGAGAGAGAGTAGAATTTGGTCAACAAAAAAAGTAATTGCTAATTAGCTGCATGAGGCTTTTTTTATGGAATAGAAGTTTCCTAATGGTTAGGTTGTTATGAATGCACTGATATAATTGGACGCAAGTGGCATTTCGGCAACTTTAAAAAATATTTACTTTATATCTGAGGTATGACTGTTGTCATAGAGATGGATAGAGGACTTTTCAGGGAAGTCAGGAACCAATATACACAATCAGTTAGGAAAGCAAAGGCTAGCTTTTTCAAACAGAAATGTGCATCCTGTAGCACTAACTCCAAAAAGTTTTGGGACACTGTAAAGTCCATGGAGAATAAGAGCACCTCCTCCCAACTGCCCACTGGACTGAGGCTAGGAAACACTGTCACCACCGATAAATCTACAATAATTGAGAATTTCAACAAGCATTTTGCTACGGCTGGCCATGCTTTCCACCTGGCTACCACTACCCCGCCTCCCCCCCCCGCTTTCGACTCTGTCAACCACCGCATTCTTATTGGCAGACTAAATAGCCTTGGTTTCTCAAATGACTGCTTCGCTTGGTTCACCAACTACTTCTCAGATAGAGTTCAATGTGTCAAATTGGAGGGCCTGTTGTCTGGACCTCTGGCAGTCTCTATGGGGGTGCCACAGGGTTCAATTCTCGGGCCGACTCTATTCTTTGTGTATATCAATGATGTTGCTCTTGCTGCTGGTGACGCTCGGATCCACCTCTATGCGGACGACACCATTTTGTATACATCTGGCCCTTCATTGGACACTGTGTTAACAAACCTCCAAACGAGCTTCAACACCATACAACACTCCGTAGCCTCCAACTGCTCTTAAACACTAGTAAAACTAAATGCATGCTCTTCAACCGAACGCTGCTTGCACCCGCCCACCCGACTAGAATCACTACTCTCGGCGGGTCTGACCTAGAGTATGTGGACAACTACAAATACCTAGGTGTCTGGTTAGACTGTAAACTCTCCTTCCAGACTCACATTAAGCATCTCCAATCAAAAGTTAGATCTAGAATCGGCTTCCCATTTCGCAACAAAGCCTCCTTCACTCATGCTGCCAAACATGCCCTCGTAAAACGGACTATCCTACCGATCCTTGACTTCGGCGATGTCATTTAAAAAATAGCCTCTAACACTCTACTCAGCAAATTGGATGTAGTCTATCACAGTGCCATCCGTTTTGTCACCAAAGCCCCAAATACTACCCACCATTGTGACCTGTACGCTCTTGTTTTGCTGGTCCTCACTACATATTAGTCGCCAAACCCACTGGCTCCAGGCCATCTATAAATCACTGCTAGGCAAATCCCTGTCTTACCTTAGCTCACTGGTCACCATAGCAACACCCACCCGTGGTCTGCGCTCCAGCAGGTATATCTCACTGGTCATCCCCAAAGCCAACACCTCCTTTGGCCACCATTCCTTCCAGTTCTCTACTGACAATGACTGGAACGAACTGCAAAAATCTCTGAAGCTGGAGAATCTTATCTCCCTCACTAACTTTAGGCGTCAGTTGTCAGAGCAGCTTACCGATCACTGCACCTGTACACAGCCCATCTGTAATTAGCCCATCCAACTACCTCATCCCCATATTGTTATTTATTTTTGCTAATTTGCACCCCAGTATCTCTATTTGCACATCATCTTTTGCACATCTATCATTCCAGTGTTAATACGAAATTGTAACTATTTTGCACTATGGCCTATTTATTGCCTTACCTCCATAATTTACTACATTCACACACTGTATATATTTTTTCTGTTGTATTTTTGACTTTATGTTTTGTTTACCCCATATGTAACTCTGTGTTGTTGTTTTTATCGCACTGCTTTGCTTTATCTTGGCCAGGTCGCAGATGTAAATGAGAACTTGTTCTCAACTGGCTTACCTGGTTAAATAAAGGTGAAACAAAAAATGGCTATAACTCGTTTTGGCATGGTCATTACCATTGAGGGCTTCCACCATTTTATAGTAGTCAACTGGGTGGGGATTCCTTTGAGTTGGGAGCAATCAGCCAATAAAGAAGAAGAAGATTGACTACTTTGAAATGGAGATAGCCTTAATGGTGCTGCCCATTCGATCACAGACGCGATAAAGGCAAAGATACAAGGATGAGTCCTCTATCTATCTTTATGGCTTGTTGTTCACATGCGTATCTGCCCTTTCATTGGCTAGAATGGTCCCACCTGATCTCGCCTATTCACGCCTATCTTCCATCTTTGAGGACATGCCATTTCTGTTGTTAGAGCTGCCACTTGACTATCTTGTCAATATAATAGACAATCTTTGTGGACACGGTATTGGACAATGCAAGTGTGCTGAATGCTGATGGACAACATTGGCATGTAAAGAAAACGAAAGGGTTCAACATATTATTCTTAAATAGATTTAGACAATATTACAGGAGAAATTATGCATTATATAACAAATACACTTCTAAATGACGGTTACGTTGTAGCATTTAAATGTCCATCCCACCGAAAGCACGACGTCCAATCAAATAACAAGATTGCTACAACTCCCCGTCCGTAGACCAATCGTGGGCATCTCCACTCTTGGTGTTTTGAACTTGATTTACCCCGTTTATTCGAACCCCATCTAACACTGTCTGTTTTGTCCAACCATATGGCAGGGATTCGTCACGCCTTTTTAATCTTAAACCCACTGCTGTGCTGACTATTATCGTCTTCCATTATCATTTTCTGTATCTTTTAATAACAATGAATTCAGTGTTCATACCAGCATGTCTTCAGAGGACATCTTTATTATTTCGTGTAAAGGTCAAATAGCCTGCTATTGAAATTCAATGGAATTTGCAAACATATTCTTACACAATTTACCAATGAAATATATGAAAAATTATAGAAGAAATATATATCAGATATGAATTTGGACATGGTTGGTGTTTTATTATTTTAATCTCAAGATCTGTGCAAACTATAACGTTGTTGTCATTGTGCCAAAGTCCAATCTGGAACGCAAAGGACCAATGCGCTCAGAATTTGCCCCCACACGGACACATTTACCATTCATTAGCCACGTAGCGGCGATGGCAGCTCTGAGGACGGTGAGTCCAAAGATCACACTCTTATATCACTATTGTCTGTTTATCTCGATCGTCTCTGTAAATAGTTAACAATGTGGGGCTAATGTGTTGAACAAGTAACAGTTAATGGACCTCCACTATTTACTTTTTAAACTGATGTGCTACTAGTCCCGCACTGCTTCACCTTCAGTCTACCATCAGCTAACGTTACACAGGCGCAGCTAGCTAGTAGTAATGTTAGCTAGCAGCTAACAGTAGTACTGCTTCTGGTTATTCAAGTTGGCAGTGTGGACATAAAGCGTGCAGTCACAGATGGATAGGGTATCTTTGCGCCAGTAATCGGAGCGGGAGTGATAAATAAATGTGTGGCGTTAAAAATACAATTGTAGCTAGGGCTAGTCGTAGCTAGCTTTCACAAATGTTCATTATCATGCAAATTAACAACGCAACAATGAAGGTTTAGGCTGGATTACAGTAATCCCAGTCTTTAGCCAGTCAGATCAACTACAGATTCAAGTTTTGAAATGTGAAGGTTGCTTTTTACTTTTGCATGGCAATAGTGTCAAGTTACGTTTCATTGTAAAGAGGTGGTGTTCCCCTAGAAATGGCATGCTTGTTATGAGTTGTTTGCCACGTCTCCAACACACAAACACTCTCTCTCTGCATACCTTCACCAGACAGGCCAAAACTAATTTGAAGTGAACTATTAGAATAATACTTTCTCTTCTATAGCTCTGTATCACTATGGAGCTGTGAGCAATTTTTTTGTCACTTGGCTTTTAGTGATGCAGCCAGTGTGTGATGTGAAACTATTTACAGCGTACTGCTTGGCTCAAGCTGTCCCTCACACACACCACAGACATAGTGCAGGTACTGAACAGAACACACACACTCAGGCCAGACACATTTGGTGCTTTGCTGGTTCACATCTATCCAGAGTGACAACATTGTCACCTTGGCTGAGAAGGCAGTTTTCCAATGTGGGAGTAGATTGTATTTCAATGCTCTTAGTAGGTTCTTTATCATAATGTGAATTCTGGTCGCTGATATTCTTTTAACTTTGTCAGGATTATTAAATGTAGTGTTTTCTCTGGTTTATTAGGCACTTCATGGACGGTTCATTCAAGCCATCCCCTTCTCCTTGGGGTCGTTGCGGTTTGCCAGCTCATTCAAGGTAATATATAAAGGAGACGTAATGACCAGACACTGAAACAGTTTCCTGACTCATTGTATTACTCTCTATTGTCTGAGTCATCACAACCCCCAGCACAGGAGGTTTTTAGGAGCTTGGCATGACTCTAAAGGCACGGCCTGTTTAAGAGGCCTGCTGAAGCTTGTTTACAGGCAGAAGTAAGTGTCATTTGGCACCAGTCCAGTAGCCTACCAGTCAGCCCGGGGCTCTTTTGATCTAACTTTTTCTTAGTCCACCACGTGACTCTGTACCCTTTCTTCCCTTCTCTCACTTCCTTGCAGTTGATTATTTAATTCAGTTTAATTTAAGTGCTTAATTGGCTCCCAAGACCAACATTAATTTCCGCTCAAAGCATGCCCTTTCAATTACAATAAAGAAAATCATTGTGTTCGGCCCTCGCTCTGTTCCTTTCCTCTTGTCTGTCCGTCTGTCTCTTTTGCTCCGCCCCTCTTCCTCTCTCAGGCCGCAGACCTCACTATCGAGCACAACACTGTGGGGAAGCCCAAGCCAGACCCCGCCTCCCTGGTGTTTGGCAAACAGTTCTCAGATCACATGCTGACCATCTATTGGTCAGAGAAAGCGGGCTGGAAGGTTCCACAGATCAAGCCCTTTCAGAACCTGTCGTTGCACCCTGCCACCTCTGCCCTGCACTACTCCATAGAGGTGAGAGAAGGAGCCCCAGCCAAATGTCTCTCCTATGTCTGCACTATGTTAGCTTTGTGAAACCAGACTGACGTCGCGATAGTTCACATTCTGTTTCATAAACTAAATGTGAGCACAGCGGTCAGTTTGCTTGACGAGGCTAGCATTATGTCTTACTAAGACGTTTTTCCTTGATACAAGTCACCTAGCTTATTCTTTCAGACAGAGATGGTTCATTCTGTCAGATGTATGAACAGTGTGTCTGTGTCTGTCTCACTCAGCTATTTGAGGGCATGAAGGCGTTCAGAGGGGTAGACAACCACATCCGTCTGTTCAGACCCAACCTGAACATGGATAGAATGCACCGCAGTGCTGACCGCAGCTGTCTCCCTGTGAGTATCTCTCAGACCTGGTCCTGAAGGACCCCATGTAAATGTTGGTTTTCCACTGAACTGAACCAAGTTGTTACAGGTTCTCTGTCCCTCCCGTCTCTGTGTAGTTGTTTGATAAGGTGGAGCTGTTGGAGTGCATTAGGAAGCTGGTGGAGGTGGACCAGGAGTGGGTCCCCTACTCCCTAGACGCCAGCCTCTATATAAGACCCACCTTCATTGGCATTGAGGTGAGCACTGCTCCCCCTCTCACAGACACAGGAGACAGTCTCCATGGTTTCACATTTAATGATCATCATATCTATTTTTTAACCATCTACACTTAGGCCCAGGTAGTGACATAGAGCTGTCACTGTGTCCTCCAGTAACACCTCCAGTAACGCCCTTCTCCTTCCTCCTCCCTCTCCCTCCTGGCCTCAGCCTTCCCTGGGTGTGTCGAGGGCCAGCCAAGCCCTACTATTTTGCATCGTGGGTCCTGTAGGGCCCTACTTTACCACAGGGGCCTTCAGCCCAGTCTCTCTGCTGGCAGACCCAGGCTACGTCAGGGCCTGGAGAGGGGGGGTCGGAGCCTACAAGATGGGGGGGTGAGTATCACACTCTAACACACACACACACACACACACACACACACACACACTTCCAAGTAGAAGTGACTCAACAATTTGCGAAAGCAACAATTGGAATTTCCGAGACAGTGGTATCTTAATAGCTTATTGGCTATATAACAACTCTTATATAACTCTTATATAACACCATGGAATTATCAAGATATGGTCTGACTCTGGGGCCCCAAGTTTACTTCTGAATAGAGAAATCTTGAGGCTTATAATGTAATTGTTTAGCTATTTTAACCATGTGGATTCCTTTAGATTACAAAATGTTGGCTGCATCCTGCATGTTAGCTGAACATTAACTCAATGTCCTGTCTGTCCTCCGGTAGCCATGTTGCTTTGATCTCTCACAACGGCAGGAGGAGCTGTTTATGAGGGTTGTGTGTCTCCAAGGGAGCTGCTTGCTGAAATGAAATATTCCACCACCCCTCCTCTCTCTCCCGTGTCTATTCCTCCCTTTCACTCTCTTACTTTCTGTCTCTCTCCCTCTCTCTGTCAGTAACTATGGGCCTACTATAGCAGTGCAGAATGAGGCTATAAAGCAGGGCTGTCAGCAGGTCCTGTGGCTGTATGGCGAGCAGGAGGAGATCACAGAGGTCGGCACCATGAACCTCTTCATCTACTGGACGAATGAGGGAGGAGGTCTGTTTGACTATCTCTAGTCTGTACAGTGCCTTCAGAAAGTATTCACACCCCTTGACCTTTTCCACATTTTGTTGTGTTATAGCCTGAATTTAAAATGTCTTAAATTGAGATTTTGTCACTATCATTCACACAGTACCCCATAATATCAAAGTAAATTAGTTACAAATGAAAAGCTGAAATGTTTTGAGTCAATAAGGATTCAACCCCTTTGTTATGGCAAGCCTAAATAAGTTCAGGAGTAAAATGTGCTTAACAATAATAATAGTGTTTAACATTATTTTTTTATTACTTCCTCATCTCTGTACCCTACACATGCAAATATCTGTAAGGTCCCTCAGTCGAGCAGTGAATTTCAAACACAGATTCAACCACAAAGACTAGGGAGGTTTTCCAATTCCTCCCAAAGGGCACCTATTGGTAAATGGGTAAAAATATAAAAGCAGACATTGAATATCCCTTTGCGCATGGTGAAGTTATTAATACACTTTGGATGGTGTATCAATACACCCAGTCACTGGGTATATTGACTTTAAAACAGTTACAGAGTTTAATGGCTGTGATAGGAGAAATTAGGATGGATCAACAACATTGTAGTTATTACTCCACAATACTAACCTAATTGACAGAGTGAAAAGAAGGAAGCCTGTACAGAAAACAATATTCAAAAACATGCATCCTGTTTGCAACAAGGCACTAAAGTAATACTGCAAAATGTGGCAAAGCAAGTAACTTTTTTTTCCTGAATACAAAGTGTTATGTTTGGGGCAAATGTAATACAACACATAACTGAGTACCACTCTCCATATTTTCAAGCATAGTGATGGCTGCATCATGTTATGGGTATGCTTGTAATCGTTAAGGACTGGGGAGTTTTTCGGGATAAAAAAGAAATGCAATGGAGCTAAGCACAGGCAAAATCCTAGAGGAAAACCTGGTTCAGTCTGCTTTCCAGCAGACACTGGGAGATGAATTCACCTTTCAGCAGGACAATAACCTAAAACACAAGGCCAAATCTACACTGGAGTTGTTTACCAAGAACACAGTGAATGTTCCTGAGTGGCCGAGTTACAGTTTTGACTTAAATCTACTTGAAAATCTATGGCAAGACCTGAAAATGGTTGTCTAGCAATGATCAACAACCAATTTGACAGAGCTTGAAGAATTTTGAAAAGAATAATGGGCAAAAGCTCGTAGAGACTTACCCAGAAAGACTCACTAATAGCTGTAATCGTTTCCAAAGGTGCTTCTACAAAGTATTGACTCGGGTGTGAATACTTATGTAAATGAGATATTTCTGTATTAATTTTGAATTCAGGCTGTAACACAATTTTTTGGGGGGAATAAGTCAAGGGGTATGAATACTTTCTGAAGGCACTGTATGTCTGTTTGACTGTCTCTAGTCTGTATGCCTGCCTGTCTCTAGTCTGTATGCCTGACTGTCTCTAGTCTGTATGCCTGACTGTCTCTAGTCTGTATGCCTGACTGTCTCTAGTCTGTATGCCTGACTGCCTCTAGTCTGTATGCCTGACTGCCTCTAGTCTGTATGCCTGACTGTCTCTAGTCTGTATGCCTGACTGTCTCTAGTCTGTATGCCTGACTGTCTCTAGACTGTATGCCTGACTGTCTCTAGACTGTATGCCTGACTGTCTCTAGACTGTATGCCTGACTGTCTCTAGACTGTATGCCTGTCTCTAGACTGTATGCCTGCCTGTCTCTAGACTGTATGCCTGCCTGTCTCTAGACTGTATGCCTGTCTCTAGACTGTATGCCTGCCTGTCTCTAGTCTGTATGCCTGTCTCTAGACTGTATGCCTGCCTGTCTCTAGTCTGTATGCCTGACTGTCTCTAGACTGTATGCCTGCCTGTCTCTAGTCTGTATGCCTGCCTGTCTCTAGTCTGTATGCCTGACTGTCTCTAGTCTGTATGCCTGTCTCTAGACTGTATGCCTGCCTGTCTCTAGTCTGTATGCCTGTCTCTAGACTGTATGCCTGCCTGTCTCTAGTCTGTATGCCTGACTGTCTCTAGTCTGTATGCCTGACTGTCTCTAGTCTGTATGCCTGACTGTCTCTAGTCTGTATGCCTGACTGTCTCTAGTCTGTATGCCTGACTGTCTCTAGTCTGTATGCCTGACTGCCTGTCTCTAGTCTGTATGCCTGTCTCTAGACTGTATGCCTGCCTGTCTCTAGTCTGTATGCCTGACTGTCTCTAGTCTGTATGCCTGACTGTCTCTAGTCTGTATGCCTGACTGTCTCTAGTCTGTATGCCTGACTGTCTCTAGTCTGTATGCCTGACTGCCTGTCTCTAGTCTGTATGCCTGCCTGTCTCTAGTCTGTATGCCTGACTGTCTCTAGTCTGTATGCCTGACTGTCTCTAGTCTGTATGCCTGACTGTCTCTAGTCTGTATGCCTGACTGTCTCTAGTCTGTATGCCTGACTGTCTCTAGTCTGTATGCCTGACTGTCTCTAGTCTGTATGCCTGACTGTCTCTAGTCTGTATGCCTGACTGTCTCTAGTCTGTATGCCTGACTGTCTCTAGTCTGTATGCCTGACTGCCTGTCTCTAGTCTGTATGCCTGACTGCCTGTCTCTAGACTGTATGCCTGCCTGTCTCTAGTCTGTATGCCTGACTGTCTCTAGTCTGTATGCCTGACTGTCTCTAGACTGTATGCCTGCCTGTCTCTAGTCTGTATGCCTGACTGTCTCTAGTCTGTATGCCTGACTGTCTCTAGTCTGTATGCCTGACTGTCTCTAGTCTGTATGCCTGACTGCCTGTCTCTAGTCTGTATGCCTGCCTGTCTCTAGTCTGTATGCCTGACTGTCTCTAGTCTGTATGCCTGACTGTCTCTAGTCTGTATGCCTGACTGTCTCTAGTCTGTATGCCTGACTGTCTCTAGTCTGTATGCCTGTCTCTAGACTGTATGCCTGCCTGTCTCTAGTCTGTATGCCTGTCTCTAGACTGTATGCCTGACTGTCTCTAGTCTGTATGCCTGCCTGTCTCTAGTCTGTATGCCTGTGCATGTGTTTGCTTAGTGTCTGACTAGACTGTCAATCTAGGCCATGGCTGCCCAACCCTCTTCCTGGTGATCTACTGTCCTGTAGGACCCTAATTTAGCATATCTGATTCAGCTAGTTAAGGTCTTGTTGAGCAGCTAATAAGTAGAATCAGGTGTGTTCAATTAGGGTTGGACTGAAAACCCACAGGACGGTAGATCTCCAGGAAGAGGGTTGGGCAGCCCTGATCTAGGCTGTGTCAATGCTTCCCCCTATTGGTTGTTAATGTCTCTATTAATCTGGATATGGTGAATTCTGTTAAACTCCAAACAACTGTGTATAGCTAAGTCCCCACTCCAGCCTCCATAGCCTGAGTGATGCCCTTAGCCCCCTAGTCCGGCCGCCCCTGCTCGGACTCTGAGTGCCCACCGCCTTAGGGCTGGCCTCCTCGTGCACCTGGTGATTGATTGACTTCCACAGAGAGTCACAGCCTGTCTCACAGTCCCACCAGAGGACGGGCCCGGGTGGATTGGAGACCACCACATAGTCCCCTAACCAACCAGAGCCCCATGTCCATGTCTTGCGCCTTCTTCCCGCCTGCCTGGGCTGGCTCTCATTCTCTCTCTCACACTCTGTTTCTGGCCCCTGGCCCTTCTGTGTACACCTGGTAACCCATGAGAGCTTATGTACACAGTCCCGTGTAGCTCAGTTGGTAGAGCATGGCGTTTGCAACGCCAGGGTTGTGGGTTCGATTCCCACGGGGGGCCAGTATGAAAATGTATGCACTCACTAACTGTAAGTCGCTCTGGATAAGAGCATCTGCTAAATGACTAAAATGTAAAATGTATGTGAGTAAGAGTACCTGTTTGTTTGTATGCAGAGAGAGAGTTGCTGACCCCTCCTCTAGATGGCATCATTCTCCCAGGAGTCACCAGACAGTGTCTGCTGGACCTGGCCAGAGAATGGGTAAGTAAGGATTAGTTATTTGAGAACGGATAGATAGGATTTAAGACCATTGTAATCCATTGACATAGATGGTTAGAATAATTTATTTTATTGGAATTATAGTGATGCACAGTCATACTGACTTGTTTTGTTTCCTTCAGGGGGAGTTCAAAGTGACAGAGCGCACCATGGGCATGAAGGAGCTGCTCGGTGCTTTGGATTCAGGCAAGATTACGGAGGTGTTTGGTGCCGGGACGGCCTGTGTCGTCTGTCCCGTCGGCAGCCTGCTCTACAAAGGAAAGGTAACCACAAGTCTTGGTGTATTTACATTTTTCTGAAACCCTTTTGTTTTGCCCTCAAACAAAATGCTCCAGATGATATTCTCCCCCTCCCTCTCCCTCAGACATACCAAATTCCTACCATGCAGAATGGTCCAGACCTGGCCAAGCGATTCCACAAAGAGCTGACGGACATGCAGGTATGCAGCTCTGCCCTAATGCTTGCTTTGACCCTTTAAACAGAGTACTTATCTCAGATATTAATTTGAACAAAATACATTTTGTCTGCGCTAAGCAACAAAATAAAGATTCTGATCTTTTTTCGCCACTCTTCACTTCTCCTGGCGCCATCCACTCCTTTACTCAGTATGGACGGAAACAGAGTGAATGGGCACCACTGGTCGTTTAATTGGCAGCTTGCACATGCCAATCAT
The DNA here is from genome assembly GCF_020615455.1 of Coregonus clupeaformis. NCBI lineage: Eukaryota > Metazoa > Chordata > Actinopteri > Salmoniformes > Salmonidae > Coregonus > Coregonus clupeaformis. Next base: position 40,493 of record NW_025533567.1, on the reverse strand, counting down.
ATCGCGACCAGTCCCCCTCTCCATCTTCAAGACCAGCAGCTTCACCACAACCCATAATGCACTCCCTTTGATAGGCTGGCTGACCTGCAGAGATGAACTGGTCACGTCTGTTACTCTTGGTGTTTCTGCATGGACTTTTAAAGGGATAGGGTTAGTCTGTCATTCAAATGTTGGAAGTTTCATGCAATACCAACAGTTACACGATACTGTATAAGCAATGCTGTGAAACGTCCGCAGCTTTGGTAAAACCAACCTAGTCTAGTCTGTGTTTTTCTGTATTAGGGGCAAAGTCCATATTATTTTTCCTATTCAGTCCTTTATCATACTGTAGCACAGGTTACAGAAGAGGATCGTCCTCCAAGCTTTTTAATAGCACAAACACTACATGAGATGCCCTATAGGGTCGTATGTGCGAACAGGCACAAACAGATGTATTGTTGTAATAGTTTAAATATGCAATACGCACAACTATTGTAGGGTATTACTGGTAAGTTATGTTGGTCATTTGGTTTATTTGCAATATGGGAGTAACTTTGTACAGGTACTTAATAGGAACAATTGAGGCTGTTAGACATTTTCACTGGATGACATCAGGAATGTGTTGAATGTACTGTTATTGTTAAGTGACTGTAGGAACAGATCAGATCAAAACCACGTCACAGGATTTATTGTTACTTTATAAATGTCACAATATAACCTGAGGAAGTAGAATATGATTTAATTAGGTTTTATCAAGCCAGGAATACAAATGTGTATACATACCATATTGACACCAGAGGTGCTTTTTAACAATCTCCTGGAAATGAGTTTATACTGACCTTAGTTTGATTTAAGTCAGGTGTGTGTGTGTGTGACTGAGCAGAAGAGAGAAAGTCATGTGATCGTGTGTGTTGGGGAGTGTGTCTTTCTGGATTGGAAAGATACCACTAAGAATGTGTTGTCGAAAGATTGAGATTAAAATGGAGAGGTCGAAGTGAACTCAAGCATGCACAAAGAGGTTAGCTATTGCTACATGATATACTTAAGCAATAATGCCCGAGGGGGTGTGGTATATGGCCAATATACCATGGCTAAGGGCTGTTCGTATGCACGACGCAACGAGTGCCTGGATTCAGCCCTTAGATGTGGTATATTGGTCATATACCACAAACCCCCGTGGTGTCTTATTGCTATTATAAACTGGGTATCAATGTAAAAAGAGCAGTAAATTACATGTTTTGTCATACCTGTGGTATATGGTCTGATATACCACGGCTGTCAGCCAATCAGCATTCAGAGCTCAAACAAACCAGTTTATAATGTAGACTTCAGAGTACGAGAGAGAGACCACTTTCAATAGATGCTATAGACTGTCCGTGACTTCTGCTCTAGGTTGTGTTAACCATTATGTAAACATGTAACAATTAGTTTAAAAAGTCTGTGGGTTTGAACTTGTTTTTCTTGTCAGTTGGAACTACTGTCTTCCCAATTATTTACCATATATCCAGCTTTGTCCTCACCCTGCTGCTTTCCTTCATTCTCTTTGAATGTATTTGACTCTTTCATATCACTTGAGGTTCTTGCCATCCCCCCCTTTCTAAGTGCCTAACTGAGTGAGTACTCTGTCGTTTTCCTGTGGATCTAACTTGTTTTTATAGTGGTTGCACTAGAGGCTATCCTGCTGGATCTTTTTGTTTTTGTTGTGGGACATTGTTACTCTACTTTTCTGTTACTAGATTTTTACAATAAACTCCATTTGTGTTCCATTGTCTGACTGGGTGTGGTTTTGCTAAACTACTTGTACTGCTTTGATGCTCAAGCACTTTACTTGTTTAACTACAATCTCTGACCAGTTTACTATCTCACATTGTCAGTGTAGTCCCTTTCTCAGTAATAATGAACGAACCACACACACTATCGTAATGTCTGACTTGGTCCATTGGACAGACTTTATTACAATCACTGATTCTACCGTACAGGATTGCTCATTCAATACTAAGAACGACAGAAAACAATAGCATATCATGAATATAGAACACTAAATAGTGACACCTTTAGAGAGCTGTAGATTACACATTCCTTCTAAACGTTAACTTAAAGATATCTAGATTAGTCCTGTCAAGCATAATTCACATTTCTTTGGCAACTTAATTTTATGTATGCAGATCATTTTGTCACTGATGCCACATCTGAATGAAAAAAATTCAACAAAAAACATTACACCCAAAATGATCTGCATACATAATCAGAAATTGTAAATAAATAGATGTTCTATCAAATTATATGCAAAAACATTTTGTGTTTTGAAACAGGAAGCCCAGAAAAGACAGGAAAATCTCAGACACTTGATGTAAACTCATAATCAAAAGCTTTGGCACAGTGCCAACCACTAAGAATGGCATTTGGTTGAAAAATTGTAATTGAGATCATACCTCTATCAGAACATCCTGATAGCAGGCCAGTATTAGATCCCCAGGCTGGATTTGACTGTGATCCTGTCCTGAGATGGGGTAGATGAGGGGCAATAAAAAGGTGTCTGTTGAGCTCACTACCAGTGCCTGGCCCTCTCACTGGCTCTGGTCTTCAGTGGGACAGTCCTCCTTGAACAGGGCCAGGGTGTGCTGCCCCATGGGGTTGTAGAGGAAGGCGTCCACCTCTCCCCCACCGTTACTGGTCTTCTGGAAGTGGATCTCCAGCAGGTCCTGCAGGTTCTCCTGCTCCATGATGGCAGGGATGCCAGTCAGCAACACAGTTCGCCCACATGCTGACAGCCGTGTCTGGGGCGAGGGGGGTCAGATTGGAGGATATCGTTTTACTGCAGACAGCTTCTAGACACTAATGGTTGGACTAGCTTGTCTGTAAGTCCCAAACAATGAGTTGAGCACCTATTATCTAATGTATAGGGCCATGAATTTTTCCAGGTGAGGTTATGTGGAAACCAACATGTAAGCATTTACATTACTTTAGCTTAAACCTGGAATTATAATTGTATAACAATCCTATTGTAGTTGTAACTCTTAACCAAATTTGAATGGGCGCACGCCCGCAGACTGATACTGTGTATGGTTTATAACATTACGCTCTGAATTGATGATTTCACTAGGCCTAAAGGCATTTCTGTTGATAGTGTAGTTGGCCTATGATAAATTGATTATTTTATAGCCTGAGTTATCAAGTATGGTTATCATGGAGTTAAAGGGATACACTCAGGACCATGAACATGAAATCTGCTTACCTGGAAACTTGTGATCTCGCCGTTCAGAAATGGAGTCACCTTCACACTGTGCTTCCTCCCTTTCTCAAACTCCACATCATGGTACTGCTTGTCAGTCAGGCCTTTGGCAACTGGTAAACAATGCACAGTCAGCTCAGTTAATCAAAAGTTGTACATTTCTCATTATATAAAGTCAGGAAGAATGGACAGAAATAACAGTATGATAAATTAATTAAGTCTGAGCTTTTTCCCTTTATGAGGAAAACTACATTTTCTGACAGGAACTTGACTTGCGTACCATTGTTTTCTGTGAAAGTGATGACCACGTTGCCAGAATCATGCAGCATGTCAGACTCTTCCACCTCCCCCCCTCCATTCTTGCGCTTGGCAAAGTGGATCTCCAGTTTGTCGAGCAAGCGGTCCTCCCCGACCTTCTTCGGCAGGTTCGAAACCAGGACACGGCGGGAACATACCTCGGTGTCCATCTGAGGTAGAGAGACCGGTGCACACACACTGGTTCACACAAAGGAACGCAATGACATACATACACATGAAATAAACTAACTGACGCTCTTCATAACACAGCCACAGTCCCTGACACCTAGACACTAGTGAATGGAGATGGGTCTCTTGTTGTACCTCTACTTGACAGGGCACCAGCAGCTGTATGAGCTTGGCCTCCAGGGTGATGGCACAATCCCCACCCAGATCCACCTTATGCTCCCTCAGGCTCAGGATCTTCTGGGCCACTGTGGAGGAAAGGAGGTATAATAACCACAGAAATAAAATAGGTGCTAAACAGAGTGAGGGTTTCGGTCTTACCTAGCTCTTCCTCAAAAGTGATCAGTGCAGTGCCCTCCTCCATTGGATACACTATGTGTGGCTTCACATCAAAATTGAGTGCATTTGCTCCATCACCCGTCATTCCAGTGAACACAACCTTCTTTTCAGGCACTGCAGCAGTAGACACCTAAAACCAAGAGAAACAATCTTCAACAGTCAACTAAATCTCACCACACCTACTACAGTACACAGCCACACCAAGAGTAATGATACATCTCCTTATTCGTTTTGGGGTGTGGCCCTACATCAGTCTGCTGCTTGAGTTGGTGGGTGCTCTCCTCCTCAAGCTGCAGTTCCTCCTCTGCTCTCTGGATCTCCCTCTTCAGCCTGCTCGCCTCCTCATGCAGGGCAGCCACCTTCTTCTGCAGATAAACATTACTCCTATCAGCCATTCCGGCAGAATCCAAAACCTCTATCAAGACCTCGCTCAACCCTGCAAAAATCCACTAAGTATAGGAAAAGCTAAATATAGCGATATCCTAAGAAAAATGTTAATCCTAGTGTTGATCTTTGGTTTAGTGGTTTGAGAGAGTTTGTCATACCCTTTCAGAGTCCACATCCCTGGCTTGGTTGTTGTCATCCTCTTCCAGAGATGTCCTCAGTTTGACTGTGCGCTGTCTGAACTGTTCAGCCAGGTCCTCCTGGTCATCCCTGGCTTTGGACAGGTCCTGCTGCTCCTTCAGCAGCTGACTGTGTTGAACCTGAGAACACAGATTCTATGAGGCCCTTCAGCCATAGGCGACACTCACAAACCAAGGGGATTAAATATGTGTGAATTATTATACAGTAGACAAGGCCTCTCTATTAATGTCCTTTCTTTGATCAAATATACCTTGCATTTGCTGATAGCATTTAGTATTCCATCCAAGGTGTTTTGTGATCCCTGGGTGTCTGTCACTAAGGAGAAATCCTGAAAAACAGTTCCATTCCATTCGGTCAGTGTCCTGTTTATTAAAAATAACAGTAGAACTCACTGAAGATGAGTTTCCCCTCTTACCTCATCACACATGACTGTCGGAGAATTGACGCTAATCTGGAAAGAGTATAAAATGTCATGTAAAATGTGAAGTAGGCCCAATTTATGTTGAAAAAGAGCTGTTATTTGATCAAAATACCAATTAATGGAAATAATATTAGAATTGGGCTGCCTGTCTAAACGCAGCCAACGTCTCCACTGACTAGTGTAGGCTACACTTGTAATGGTAATAATTAAAGTAGTTTGAAACAATCTAGTTGAAAGCTTTCGGTATTCATGTAGGATATACATTACTTTTTGAGTAGGCCAAACTATCAACGTGTCCAAGTACCATTGACCGTTCATTTGAAGTCTTTAATAAAAAGTATTTGACTCTTAACACATATCCAATCTATTTTAAAGAAAAACATTCATTTAGTTACGATTTTATAGAAGACAAAGAAGCGAAGTCAACCACTTACCGTAGTTAGCTGTTGTGCAATGGTACGTCTTTTTCTTTCAGTTTCAGTTTCTTCAATCGGGCACGGCAGATTTCGACAGGAGGTAGCCGTTTGGGTAGCCCTGCTGCACACTCATTAAATCCTTGATTATACTCCATCACAGCACTCAATACACCAGCTTTTACTGAACATATTTAATTACCCGGATTAGATTTATCAGGTGTGCTAGTGGCTGGAAAACATGCACGTTCAGTAGCTTGGTGAGCACTGTGCCATACTGATAAACTCAGCAACTGCAAACTCACTGTCAACTGCATATATTTTCAGCAAACTTAACATGTGTAAATATTTGTATGAACGTAAGATTCAACAACTGAGACATAAACTGAACAAGTTCCACAAACATGTGACTAACAGAAATTGAATAATGTGTCCCTGAACAAAGGGGGGGGTCAAAATCAAAAGTAACAGTCAGAATCTGATGTGGCCACCAGCTGCATTAAGTACTGCAGTGCATCTCCTCCTCATGGACTGCACCAGACTTGCCAGTTCTTGCTGTGAGATGTTACCCCACTCTTCCACCAAGGCACCTGCAAGTTCCCAGACATTTCTGGGGGGGAATGGCCCTAGCCCTCACCCTCCGATCCAACAGGTCCCAGACGTGTTCAATGGGATTGAGATCCGGGTTCTTCGCTGGCCATGGCAGAACACTGACATTCCTGTCTTGCAGGAAATCACGCACAGAATGAGCAGTATGGCTGGTGGCATTGTCATGCTGGAGGGTCATGTCAGGATGAGCCTGCAGGAAGGGTACCACGAGGGAAGAGGATGTCTTCCCTGTAACGCGTTGAGATTGCCTGCAATGACAAGCTCAGTCCGATGATGCTGTGACAGACCGCCCCAGACCATGACGGACCCTCCACCTCCAAATCGATCCTGCTCCAGAGTACAGGCCTCGGTGTAACGCTCATTCCTTCGACGATAAACACGAATCCGACCATCACCCCTGGTGAGACAAAACCGTGACTCGTCAGTGAAGAGCACTTTTTGCCAGTCCTGTCTGGTCCAGCGACGGTAGGTTTGTGCCCATAGGCGACGTTGTCAGGTGATGTCTGGTGAGGACCTGCCTTACAACAGGCCTAGAAGCCCTCAGTCTATTGCGGACAGTCTGAGCACTGATGGAGGGATTGTGCATTCCTGGTGTAACTCGGGCAGTTGTTGTTGCCATCCTGTACCTGTCCCGCAAGTGTGATGTTCAGATGTACCGATCCTGTGCAGGTGTTGTTACACGTGGTCTACCACTGCTAGGACGATCAGCTGTCCGTCCTGTAGCACTGTCTTTGGCGTCTCACAGTACAGACATTGTAATTTATTGCCCTGGCCACACCTGCAGTCATTTACATTTACGTCATTTAGCAGACGCTCTTATCCAGAGCGACTTACAAATGGGCGCATTCAACTTATGATAGCCCGTCGTCCAACCACTTTTTTTTCTTATTTTATGGGGGGGATTACTTTTATACTATTCCAGGTATTCCTTAAAGAAGTCATGCCTCCTTGCAGCATGCCTAAGGCACGTTCACGCAGATGAGCAGGGACCCTGGGCATCTTTCTTTTGGTGTTTTTCAGAGTCAGTAGAAGGCCTCTTTAGTGTCCTAAGTTTTCATAATAATATAATATGCCATTTAGCAGACGCTTTTATCCAAAGCGACTTAGTCATGCGTGCATACATTGTGTGTATGGGTGGTCCCGGGGATCGAACCCACTACCCTGGCATTACAAGCGCCGTGCTCTACCAGCTGAGCTACAGAGGACTACCTATCATAACTGTGATCTTAATTGCCTACCGTCTGTAAGCTGTTAGTGTCTTAACGACCATTCCACAGGTGTATGTTCATTAATTGTTTATGGTTCATTGAACAAGCATGGGAAACAGTGTTTAAACCCTTTACAATGAAGATCTGTGAAGTCATTTGGATTTTAACAAATTATCTTTGAAAGACAGGGTGCTGAAAAAGGGACATTTCTTTTTTGCTGAGTTTACAATTATAGACCAATATGATAGTGTGGAAATGGATATGAGCAAAATGTAAATAGGACAAGATTGTACTTTACTGCGTTTGCAACAATTTTCCACTTAAGTTTTTACTGGTTGGGCCAATAAGTTAATTCATGACATGAACATTGTCATTAACAAGCAGCTTTTGTAAACACCTTTCTACTGCTTTTTATGAGGCAATAATCAGCTGTATTGCTTAATCTCCAAAACATCTTACACTTGTCAATAAAACCACAAATCATGTCAAAAGTAAAAATGAAAACACCAGAGTATACATTTTCTTATACATTTATTAGTGAAACCAATGAACGCCTAGAATCTAAGCTTCTGGAAGAACCATTTGTTCTTGCCTGTCTTGTACCTGTGGATAGAAATAAAAAACATTTCAGAAAATGTTGTCAATGGAGATGAAAAAGACAAAGCCTGTGACATTTAATTATCCTATAGTAGTTAAGCTACTTGCATCATGTATCAGATATTATCAGGACAAGGAACCAGTGCATTTCTCACAAGGCCTGGTTCGGGAAAAGACTCACCTCTCCTCAAACTTAATCTTGGCCTCCCGTCTGGCTTTGCGTTTCAGGGCAGGGTCTCTGAAGACATCCTTGTTGACGACAGTTTTGTCCAGAGGAATGTCCACAGAGTATCTGAGCACAGGGAGAACACAGCAAGAGACTTAGCAAGATCCCTACGTCAATTTTCTATAAAGGACAGGAACACGAGTGGATAAAATATCCCCATAAACTACTCGGAACATTCCAAGAATGAAAATCAAACCAAGCCACCTACCAAGTTTACTAAGTAGGGACAAAATCTGATTGATGCAAGCCGAGATTAAATGGGTTGAACAGCTATAGCCTTCACACTAGCGTGCTGACCCAAACTGTACTTTGCTGGCTCAGATTGTTCTTTCCAGCACAGCTACTGCAACTATGGTGGATATGGATGCATAACCTGGCCAGTTCAGTACAACATGGCTTAGGAGTGTGAAAGAGTAGTTCACCGCATCCAACAGAATAGGGTCCATTCAGTACACCATCTATACATTCCTTGATACTGCATCCTACTTAATAGATCCCTGCCAGTTTGGTCACTGCCAGAATTCCATCAAAATATAGACATATTGCATGGATGAAATACTGCTAGTCACCTCCAGTTTAGTCTCATGTCAGCAGGTAGCCACCTAAACAACCATTACTCCCATCCTATATTCCTATACACCTGGCACTGACCTGGTGGGCATGAGGTGATTGTAGTTGTACACCTTTACGAAGGCCTTGATCTTGGACCTCTTGGCGACCTTCTTCTTGCCCATGGTTGTGGTCACTTTGCGGGGGTAGCGGTCGATGCCTGAGACCAGTGCGTGACTGTAGGGGCGATCGGAGGTGCCATCATCAATGTTCTGTAGGGAGAGAATTAACATATAGCTAGCTGTTCAGTTACCAGTGTTTATGGACCACATTGCAAATAAGGGGATGCTCTTTATGATCGAGATGATTATCCAAGCAAACACAGTAGTTAATCAAACTGGATGTGAAATATGCACGTTTAGCAATAGCTCAGGATCAAACTTACCTTGACGATAACAGCTTTACGCCCAGCGTAGCGCCCAGCAAGGACCATCACCACCTTCCCAGGTTTCATGAACTTGCCCATCTCTGGGAGACAAGAGAAGTGACAGTAACAAAGACAAGCATTATTACTAAGACAAGACGCCATGGACAGGTCAATGTGGGACAATATTCACTGCCTCTAGATATCAGTAGGATGTTGGTCAACTACATGCTATTAGCAAAGTTAACTGCGTCAGCTTGGACACCCGATGACCAGTGACTGCACGCGATTGCATGACCTAGTTAGCAAAGTCATGTAACGAAAAACAGTATTTTATTAAACGTTAGATTACATGAGGTCGTGACTAAAGTGGGTGCTAGCTAGTGTTAGCTAACGTTGGCTACACAGCCATCACTGTTTATTTAGCTAGCTAGCTTAACGTTACCATTCGGGCGATATTTGGCATACTTTCATGCAATTACATTTAAACAGGCAACCGAACGCCATTAACCGAGTACACTGTGGTTATCCGATTAAATAATTTACATAACCGAACGTTGTTGGTTTTGAATCGACATGAACCTTATCAAGGAAGCTGCCATGTTGAAACGCTAGTGATATGGATAGCTGACACTATATAAACGTACCCGTTTTCCCAATATAAATGCCAAATTAAGGGAAATTATCAAACAAATCGGTTCTTAAACGTATACTTTAGGGTACAAAAGAACTAAGAAGTATGTAAATGTCCGGATTTTTGACGATGGTTGAAGATTATTTCGTTGAGAAATTCACTCACTGGTGCTATTCTGTGGCCACCGCTAGCAAGAAAGGAAGTTGAGAAGATTTTCGTGACCTTTCACATCAAATCAACAATGCGTCATTTCCGACAAGCAGAAAACCTCTATGCTCAGAACTGGTCCTGGAACAGTTTCTTTATTTTTGGCACAAAATCATTTATGTCAAGTTTATGAAAGGGAACCTAGTCAGCCCTATATTGAGTTTCTCTGTGACATGTGGCAATGAAGGTATCCCATTCAGTTGTTGGCACAGTTGTCAGTGTTCTCTGATGCTCTTATGCAAAGTGAAGGCCTGCAACTTAATTTTGTGCTTTGCTGGAAAAAAATGACATCCATAATGTTACGGGTCAAATTGACCCGCACAGTTTAAACACACTCAAGACAGTCAAAGAATTAAGTAAAAACAGAAACAACTTTATTTTGTCTTATCAGACATTTCAGAAAGAAGAAATACAATACTTTTTATTTTTTTTAAACAATATTTAAGAACTATTTGTTAAACATATTTCCTTTCTCACAAACAAGATTTTTCAGTTTCCCCAAGTAGGTTTTTTCCCCCTATTGGTCCATATTATCCCTTCAGTCTTTCTCTCTACATGTTGAACACAATGTGTGTGTGTGCTTTCTGCAGATGTATTTATTGCATTCTACACAAGTGGTGCTTGTTTTACTGTCTTGTCGAGGGGGCAGAGCTGGCATCTTTTCCGTTTCTTGCCACTGCCTGTATCCACTGGATCCATTTCTGGTTGATTGGAGGCATGTGTTGATGGTCCAGCTTGAATTTTCTGGACGGCAGATGCAGCTGCTGTCGACCGAGGAGGCCGGACTCTCCTCTGGATCTTGGGAGTGATGAGAGCTTTGCCGAGCTCCTCTAGGAAAAGCCGGCGTCGGTACAATTTGCCACCATTCCATTGCTGGTTGATTTCAGTCCACAGGACATAGGCATTGTAAGCAGACACATCCACAATGTTGTAGAAAATCACCAAAGGCCAGCGGGCAGTCATGCGCTGACAACTATATGTTGCTGTGACTTTATCCAAATTGTCAACTCCTCCTTTGGTGGAATTGTAGTCCAGTATTATTTGTGGCTTGATGTCCTCTCTTGCACTCAGCGATGCATCTTTGTGCATTGTGCTCATTACAAGAACATTCTTGTTCTTCTTTGGGCAGTATGAAACAACAGTTGCATTTTCAGAGAAAGCAAATTTAGAGGAATGCACAGTTCTGCCCTGCATTTTCAGAAGCTCACTGGGAAGTTCAGGTTTGTTTTTTCTGATTGTTCCAACCATGGTCAGCTTTCTCTTCTGTAGTTCAACACCAAGGCGGTAGGATGTGAAGAAGTTGTCACACGTGATGTTATGACCTTGCAGCCCTTCACTCATGTCCAGCACCACCCGCATCCCCTGGTTTTTCTCAGGCACTCCGCCGGGTGGCTTCCCAGTGTAAACTTGCATATTCCATGCATAGCTTGATGTGGCATCACATGCTGCCCATATTTTGATGCCATATTTTGCAGGCTTGTTTGGCATATACTGTCTGAAGGGACAACGTCCTCTGAATGGAACAAGGCGTTCATCAACTGTAACATGAGGACTGGGATTGTACAGTAACGGTAGAATTTCCACCCATTTATCCCATACATCTCTGATTGCAGCTAGTTTGTCTCTTTCACGTCGACCCGGTCTGGTATCACGGTTATCAAAGCGAATCACCCGAGAAATTATGTGGAATTCTTGTAGAGACATTGTTGCCCGAAATATTGGCCTTCCATTAAATTCATTCCACAGGCTGGCCGTTGCTTCTCCGTTTGACCGGTAGACTCCAGCTAATATGAGCAATCCAATGTATGCATGCAAGTCAATCCGATCCAGTGGCTTCCAGTTCTCTTGAAACACACGGCTCCCCTCCAAGTTGGTCATGTCCAGAACAATCTTCTCTATTGCTTGGGGTAAAAAGAGCTCAAAAGCTGATTGTATGTCATGGACTCGAGTGACAGCAAATCGTGTAGGTCCTGGAACCATTTTTATTACATTGGAAGCTGAGAGTCTACCTTGACCTCGTTGTGGTGACGGTGACCATTCAATATGACCATCTTTAGACTTCCATGTCTTCTCTTCTCTTGATGATGCTTGTTGCATGCTCTGTCTCTCATCTGATGTAGGGGATGGTACGGCAGACTCCTCCTCTGAATCCTCTTCAATGAAGACAAAATCTGGATCATCAACAGCATTGTCCTCTATCTCTGAAATATCCTCTGTCTCTGAAACCTCTTCTTCTTTTTCACTGTCACAGTCCAGAATTTGTGATAAGACTTCATTGATTGAAAATCTTTTGGAGCTCATTTTTGAGTGTCTGTGTCAGGGACCTGCTGCTCTCACACTGAGGAGAAGCTTGGGAAAGCCCTTTTTAACCCAAACACAATTCTAAAAGTGCAACCAGGACCAGTCAAAACAAAATACATCAAAGACACTTTTTTGTTTTGCACCTGTGCAAATATATATACACATGAAAGCCTCCGGGTCAAAATGACCCACAACATCATGTTTGTATACAAAATGTACACAGACATTCCACAACACATCAGTGTGTCCACATTTTGCAGTTAGGTTCATGACCCTAAATGAGGAAAAGTCATGTAATTTCATGGCGAAAAAGAGTGGTTAACTAGTATTTTAGACAACGCAAAAGTGGAAACGGGTCAAATTGACCCACAACATAACAGGAGGGTTAACTAAACTAAAGACAAAAGTGGCAGGCATCATTATTACACCTGTATTTTATATTACTTATTAATGTGCATTGACAACAAGTGTGTTGAAAGCCCTGAATGGATACACATTGTACATGGGCTGAAATACGTTTTTGAAATAGTTTATTTGCTCACATTCATACAGTTATTGAACAAAACCAATATAAACAGCTGTATCACAATTTCTCAATCTGTGCAGTAGGCCACACACAAAAAAACAAACAAATCAGAGACAGTAACATTTCAACATTGCACACTTGATTTTTGTTGAACAGCTTTGCACGGAATTCATGCCATGTTTTTAGACAGGATGCTAACAAAAATGTTTTGTGTGTCTATGTTTGTGTTGTGTGTTAACAGTAGTTTTGACATGAGCACAGTGCATTTGAAAAGTGAAAAGTAACACAATGCAGGCTAAATGAAGGGGGTATTGATATTCACACTAACACCTCAGCAGTATGCAAGCCAAAGTATCCCTTTGATGTAGGACAACCTCCCATACACTACATGGAGATGCACCCCAGTAAAGCGCAGACCTGATCCAAGCATAGTCTGGTAGTGGTCAGGCTGAGGCATTTTCAATTTATTATACAACAAAATATAAATAGATCTCAATACAATAACATAGACCATAAGGGAATAGAACAGAAAGTATGGGAGTAGCACTAAACCAGTCACAAAGTAGGTTACACCTTAATGTGAGGAGGGTTGGAAAAACCATACTAGGGATGATGCCAATAGTTTTCACTCATGTGGAAATTAACAGTATCTATGGTTTGTACATTCAGCTTTTCAGGATACGCCCCATGTGATTCACATGTAATAGGAAGATTTCACTTCAAGTGGTTTCATTCACCATTCAAAAAACTAATAGAAACAGAGAGAAAACTATCACATCCCACAATCTTAAATATTGGACGATTCAATATATTATAATTACATAGAAGCTAAATAGTTGAATCATATATTTTCATTTTTGTTATTTTTTTATCACTTCCATTTGGAACAGTAAAGACGCAGCAGTTAATACAGGGTCTCTACGTTATCCATCTTCTTTAAGACACGTTAGGCAGGTTCTGGTTATTTCTCAATGGAGAGACACTACATGCTGCATGTGTGATCATTTTGTTTTTCCGAACGCTTGTGACATCTTAAGAATTTTGACCTCTTGTACATTCATTGGTGAGAGCATACACTGTTGCCATGTTCATTTGACCTGAGTGCATTGAATAGTGTGCGTCTTCTGTGTACGCAACAGTGGAGCTTTGAGTAACCACAGACAGAGAGCAATGCTATAACCTATATTATTCTCTTCCATACAGAACATAAATGTACAGTTTAGTGACAGTGCAGGATACTGGTCTGTTTTTGCCCATACTACAGAGTATAGGGAGGGAATGACTGTACATTTGGTCACATTGATGATCACCTATTCTATAGGTAATCCTTATACAGTAGTGAATTACTGTAAAAGGCCAACCCCACAACATTAGCTGCATAGGTCTGAGCTACTGTATCTCATCTCCATAGGGACAAGGCAAACATCATCACATAAAGCTCCATATAAAGCAATGTAACAAGTCATCAAGATCTTGATATGCTCCCTTTGTGTGGTTATAAGGGGGGAGCATGGATAAATGAAACGTTAGTTACATTTATTGACCCAATGACCCAAGATAACTTTAAAGTGACACTGATAAAGCAACATTAGCACAAATCTTTTATGCCGATTATATAATTTCAGCACATGAGGGACACCCAAACCATGCCTTCCGGTCCTCAAGGGTCGGTTGATTGTATTATTTTTGGCCCCTAATCAGGTCTGGGTAACCATGTGAGCTGAAAGCATGGTTTTGGGTGTCTCTCGCCAGTCCCTTCTCAGAAGGCATCCTTGATGTTCTTGAGCTGCCTCACAGCCAGGTCCACCGGTAGGTTAAACTTGAGGTGGCTGATACGTCCCAGAATGTGCAGGGCTCCCTCGAAGCCCGTCTGAGCCATGTAGCTCCAGTGCTGGTAGTGCGGGTGCACCAAAGCCCCGGATTTGCACAGCAGGTTGAGCCATGACACCAGCCTCTGCTCGTTCAGAGCCATGCATACCAGAGCCTTGAACTCTGAGTCTGCTCCTCGCTTGTAGCGATCATGCTCCAGCAGCACTGAGTGAATGGCCCAGAGCAGGGACTGCTTGGGTGTGACAGTGACCGGATTGCCCGCAACAGGCAGGCTGAAGGACTGCGAGAGCTGGCGGGCCGGCGACTCCACGAAGGCCTTGCCGTTTTTGGAGTGGTAGTACTTGACGAAGAGCTCCCAGGGGTGGATGGTTGTTGGGCCAGGTCTGTAGGGCAGCAGGCAGGAGATCGGGGCCAGCACCAGACTCATGCCCTGGGAGGGGGAGTAGAGACCATGGGCTAGCAGGTCTCTCAGGGCAATGGCCAGCTCCTTCCTCACTGAGGCAGTGAGCTCATCACAGGACCCCAGGGCCAAGCTGCTGTTGTAGCTGACCACGTGATCTACCGAGGGCTGTCTGCACGAGGCCTGCACTCGAACCCGGTCCACAGCCCCCTCCAGACGCTGCAGCAGAGGGCCATAGTCCTGGCCCCCTTCCCCCTGCGACCACATGCTCTGGGGAACGTGGCCAGCCGCACAGCCAAACTGGCTCACTGCAAAGATCTGCAGCACTGCTAGGGCCCGCTGGATCAGCTGCAAGCCTGTCTGCCTCATCTTCTGGACCTGCTCTGGGTCCACTATGGGCAGGAGAAGAGAATCATTAGAACAGATGTATTGTGAGTGATGTTGTAGAGCCTATGATAATAATGCTGGGTGATAACTGACTTTTCTTCCTCCCTCCTGGGGCTCTGGTGTTGGGCCCTGCTGTCCTCGGCTGCTGGCTGGGTTCCCCGTCAGACAGAAGAGGGTTCCCTACCTCATCTGTTGGGTAAAGGGAAAATACAGTAGTATGTCAGAATATTGGTGGAATATTTCAGTAACAAAGTTTGTATTAGAGAGCTTCCAAGACACCTAACCACAGCGAACATGGCATCCCAGGCCTACTGCCACCTACCTTGGATGAAGTTGATGAACATCTCCAGGTCCCTGATCTGGGTCTTGAGCTGGTCCACCAGCTGCTCCTTGACCCGGGCTGGGTTGACTATCTGAGCGATGGCAGCGTCCACTCTCTGTCTCAGCTCCTCAGGCGTCAGGTTCCCTATGTCCTCGTTGAAGTTCACATCCAGCTTCTTGATCAACTCGTCAATGATTACCTGGCAGTGGAAGAGTGGAACAGGCATTAGTATTACCAGGACATTACACATGGGGAGGAAACAACATTGTATCAAAGAGACTTTTGGGAGACTTCTGGTGCATGAACTGAGCCCTACCTTCTGTCTCTCCATGACCACAGACTGGGGCAGGGAGTCGTAGCTGCCCTCCTGGTAGGCATAGCGCTCCAGGTCGTCCAGCTGGGTCTTCAGCTGGACGATGAGCTCCTTCTGCTTCTCCCTCTGGACCTCCAGACGCTCCCTCTTCTCCCTCTCACTCTGTGTGGAGGAGAGAGAACACAGAATACACTGTCAGTGGAGGACTGGGGTTTACAAAGGGGACAGGGAGTGATGGGGAGGGTCTATTCACAGCCCTTAATCATGCATGTTTACTAAAGACAGACAGACTAATGCTGGAGAGGAACAGAGAGCTGTAGTCATACTCACCAGGTCCTCCTATAAGTAAAGCATGTAGACAAAGAGGAAATCAGAAAAAGAAAACCTTTAATCAAAGATAGTATTACATAAGCAGGCATTGACTCTGTACCGGTACCCCCTGTATATAGCGTTGTTAATGTTATTTTATTGTTGCTCTTTAATTATTTGTTATTTTTCTATTTTCTTCTATTTTCTTCTTTTTTACTTCAGTTTATTTAGTAAATATTTTCTTAACACTTATTTTTCTTAAAACTGCATTGTTGGTTAAGGGCTTGTAAGCATTTCACTGTAAGGTCTACACCTGTTGTATTCGGTGCATGTGACAAATAACATTTGATTTGATTATCTCGAAGATAAATGGAAAGCTGCATGGAGTAAACAATGCAGAGGCTAAGTGGGTTTGGTTTACACGGAAGCTATTATTACAGAGATAATAATCTTCTGGAGGCGTGTTAACTGAGCCTGTGAGTCACTTATTGTGTTGACGAGATACCACCATTTTCTATCTTCCTCTGGAGATAACAGATCTCAGGGAACAGAACAGAGAGCACAGCCCTGATGTTTTGACGCAAGAAACCAAAGACTTAATCAAAAGCCAGGCAGCCACCCAGATAATTTAATTTCCTGTGAGCTGTTTGACAAGAAGGTGGCTGCTACTGCCTGTGTGTGTGTGTGTGTGTGTGTGTGTGTGTGTGTGTGTGTGCATGTTTCCAAGTGTTGCATCCCATGGTGAGTCTGAGTCTTTATGTGGACATCCTCACAGCTGTCCCGACTGACACTGAATGATGACCAGCCTATGTGACAAGCATGCCCTGTGGTTAAGGGCAGCAACTAATGTGCACCACACCCACCCCGATCCCCTCACCAGGTACCACTGGTGGAACACTGTGTACTGACGTTGGTGTAGGCCTACATTGGTGTCTGTCTGTCTGTCAGAGTTCTGTTTTGTGGGGGACTAACATAACCTATTTTTCTACACATAATGGATAGCTTATAGCTTGCATAATCACACAACCTCAAGCAATTGAGTGTTTGTATTGACATAATTTTCCCACTTACAGAAGAAGAGGAACTATTGTATTGTTTACATTCTTATATCTACCAAGTCTGACCAGCCGTGGGATACATGGACTACTTACCGCGTTTTCAAACTGTTGAGTATCCTGTGCCCTGCATCCCACTACGTGAGGGCAGCCTTTAAAGGCAAACTCCTCGAGTTCTACCAGCATCCTCTCCTTCTCATCAGTCTGAGCGTGAACTATCTGCTTCAAGCGGAACTGCACCTGTGCAAAATGAGACGTCAAAGCGAGGAGCGAGGAATTCAGTAGGCCCTGTTCGTCCTCCAGTTTCCTCAATCTTGCGGCCATCTCCGTCTCATCAGCCGCAGCTGAGCCTTTCCTCCTCGGCTCGACCGCGTATCCCTTCCCGCTCTCATCCTCCGGGCTGGCTACAGCACCGACGGGCGCCCATCGCTCGCCAGCCCCAGCAAAGGCAGCGTCGCTGTCCGAGGTTGACAGTTCCTCTGTCGACATGTTTGAAATGTAATAAAGGCAACGTTGTCCTCCGAAATTAAAGTCCTTGTCAATTGGAAACGAGGCTTTGTTTTATCGTTTTTGTACACGGTTTTAGAAATTAAAAGGATTACCACCGATGAAGCAAGTGCATCACCATCTTGAAAGATTCATACGTCAAAGGGGAAGGGGCGGGCTCCTAAACAGTGCAACGTCATCATAAAAGCACTGATCTAGTTGTCATATGAAATGGCTGCAAGAAACAGCAATATGCCATTTTAACCTGTCCGTAGCATAAACTTCCCAGTGATTGGTATATACAATCAGACGTTGAACGTTGGTTTTCTCCAGCTGTAGTCCACTCAGTACACACACCTTTATCACCTCTTGAGTTTGTACTTTTTTACTTGCATGGCCTATTATAGCCACATCCTGGGCAGAGATTTATTGAGTGAACACTGATCACAACCAACACATGAATAGTGTACAGTTGATTTGTCAATGAAACATTATTTATTCACATATCACAACATTTACAGCAAATTAATTCGCTTTGGTAGCAACAGCCATAATCATTATGGACTATTTAAAATTGCATAATTTCTAAAACACAAAGAAGTGGGAAAATCCACATCTTACTTAAAACGTGGTAGCAACAAGTGGGAGGGCATAAGTTTCTATGATTTTCAAGTTTTCCCAAAAGTCGGGGAGGGGAGGACGGCAGGGACAGAAGAGAGGAGGCTATTTTTTACAAGATTAAGGGTGGGACACAGCCGGTTGAATAAGACCGTAAATGTGATAAGAAAGCATCCAACAGGAAAGTGTGATTATTGTCAGGAAACAGAGACAGTGGAGCATGTATTGCTACATTGTGGGCAGTATCAGAGGGAAAGAGAGAGGATGAGATCTAGTATGAGCGAGAAGGGGATACAGGAAATCAGTTTAAAGAGTATATTGAGTAGAACGTCATTAGATATGGTCTCAAATATTTTGTTATCTTTTTTAAGAGCAACGGGGCTGGCAGAACGGATTTAGTTTCTCCCTGTCTCTGGCACACTCCAGTACAGTAGATGGCGGTAATGCACCATAGCGTTGGATGCCAACCGTCGATAAACCCCACCGAAGAAGAAGAGTAAGCAGTTTTCCCAAGTAGACAGTATCAGTTCAGCCACAGGGTGGCATATGGCACAGACAATTTCACGTAAAAGGCATTTATTTCAAAGGCATACCTGAAACTATTTGATGAGGCACAATGCACTTCACATGATCAACTAAAAAAAAACACAACAACACTCTTCCTGTTAGAAGGTAACATCAAACATTGTAACCAGTACTAAGTTCTTGTAATTTCTATGCTCCTCTGTGTCAATCTTGATAGTGGCTTACAACTAGTTTTATATCACATTCCAATCTTTCCCTGAGCCACAACCCTAAAAGCATACTAAAATATTGTTGAACATTGGTATCGCATTTTTGGTGATTTCAAATCCTTGATAGTTTCTGTGCATGAGCAAGCATGGGTATCTCTTGAAGCAAATGTAGTAACATACCAAGCAACTTCCACCAATCAATGGTGCAAAATGTGCCTTATTTTCAGTTCCCTGTCCGATATATACTATTTATCCCCTGAGAAAAATACAATTTGACATACTATAACAGTGGTAGTAAGTCCCTGCGTCCCTTCAATAGTGCAATGCATGTGGCGGTGGAGTGTGGGCCTATCACTCCAATGGTTGTCACACACGCAGGGCTCTCTTCTTGTTGGAGAAGAACACCTGCCAGTGGTCCCAGTTGAAGCCAGTGGACTGGGTGCAGGTCCCTCCCTCACCACAGGTGTAGCCTGTAGTACAGCAGTGCTTCATGTCACTGCAGCACACCGCCTAGGAGGACAGGAGGAGGAAGACAGGAGGAGGAGGAAGACAGGAGGAGGAAGACAGGAGGAGGAGGACAGGAGGAGGAGGAAGACAGGAGGAGGAGGACAGAGATAAGGTGGAAGGGAGAGTAAAGAAACAGAGATCGAGAGGAGGCAATGAGAGATATCATATAGGAATTTGACTATTCAATAGAAGGAGAGTAGATGCCCTAGTCTTGAACTCCACTAATATTAGTACAACAACATTTTCATTTATAGAAGCATCTGTGGTGAGAGGGCAGTGGTATATATATCATACATTTGGAGAGGGACAGCAGCCCCATGTAGTGGTGGAGACCTTGCAGCATGTCTCCTCATTATTGCAGACAAACGGCCCCCCACAGTGGATTTCCTTCTCCTGTGGGGTCGGGGGCTCAGGCGCAGACACCCGGGTTAGGGGTATCGTCTGGAACTGAAGAAACATTAGCTTCTGGCAAGTCCCTGAGCCCATGTTACAGCTGTAGCCCTGTGGACAGCAGTGCTCCTCATCTGCACAGCACACAGCCTATACAGGGAGACAAGACATAAAGAAATGACATGAAAGGTTCCCCATGTGAGATAGCAGAGCAAAACTATTTCTAGGGTTCTCTATACGCATGTGCATACCAACACACACCCTCACTCACACAAACACATACACACACACACCTTGCACAGGGGGCAGCAGCCCCACTGTCCAGTGGAAAGTTGGCAGCAGCTGGAGCCTTCAGGGCAGCTGTTCTGGGCGTCACACTTCACAGAGGGGGGGGCAGCGAGGGCACTGTCATCTGGCTCAGCTGCCAGCTTGTTGTACCATGGGATCACCACCACACCCTTAGAGCAGGAAGTCTTGCTCATATCACATATGTAGTCTTTGGGACAGCAGTGCTCTCCATCAGCACAGCACACTGCCTGGGGAAGAGAGAGAATAGCGAGTGGTGAGGGAAAGGGCTTTCATTCCCTAAAATCATGAGGCCACTTATTGGGAGTCCTTCCTCACTAGTTGGGAACACCATTACTAGTGCTGAGTGATTAACCAAAATTGCGGTTATCAGTTCAATTATTTGAATTTATCTATGAGCTCAATGCGCACATTGCACAGTTTCTCTAGAGATAAATCAGATCCATCCTGAACTGTAGTAGGTCATTGTAGTTTCCAACAGGCCAATATTCCTCATAGTTTAGCGCATAAAACATTGTAATTAACTACAATGACCACAATCCATTGCGCATCTACTTGTCCGGTCTGTGTTTCTTTTATGCCTGCTACAGAAGAGACAAGAATGCACGATCATGAGGTGATATAGAGAGCAGCCACAGAGTTTCTAAATCCAGAGGCGCAACTTCGCGAGACTTCCGGGAACACTTGATTAGCAGAGCAGGCCGAGGTTTGGGGTTTGAGAAGTCAATGAGAGAAGTGGAAAAATGTGTCCTTAAATTGTTAATTTGAGCGAAATCTAAAGGCACAACCTAGATTCCAGACAATGTCTTAAGTAGTTGAACATACTATTACTCCAACCTCGTGAAAGTGACAAACTGACACATTTTCATTTTAGTCAGAAACTACTTTATATTGAAGGAGTGCCTTTGATTTGACGGTTTGCACATGCGCAGTTCGGCATGTGATGCCCGTTAGACCCAATGACATGTTTCTGCGCATGAGCTTAGCTAGCCAACGTCGACATGACATCGCCTACAAGCATGATCGGGGATTTCTATTGGAGGAGCAGTTTCTGCCTATCTTCATACTGTACTGTCTTTGGAGAAGCTGTTGCTTATTGTGGTATCTCTACCTGAAAATACTAGATCAAAGTGATTGATAGTTGGTATTCAGCAGTCATAAAAGTATGCCTTATTCACTTTGAAGAACTACTAAAATAGTGATTTTGTCAGACAGCAGCTCTATAGAGATGAAATTATGACTTGTTATGAAATAATAAAGTCATATCCACAACAACTGAAATATTGTATTAAAGTAAAGTAATGTGAATAAATTATGGTTAATAAGTGATAAGCAGTAATGGGCAGTCACTACCATCATGGGACTTGTATTAATTGTTTTATTCTGTGTTACAGCATTCAACCCAAATAATCAAAACCGAAATCCGTGATTATTTTTTAATAATCAAACCGAAACTACCTCAAAAGCACTCATCGCTCAGCACTAACCATGACTGTAACACTCACCTGTGGCAGTGGGCAGCAGCCCCACTTCTGGGTGGATTTCATAAAGCAGCAGGTGGCGTCCTTTGGGCAGCTGGTGTGGGTGTCACACTGTGTCCTGGGCAACTCCTCGTCCATCTGCACCCCCTGGTGGTCTGCGGGTGCCTCCTCATGATCAGGTGCCTGGTTTGTAAGGGCGGGCACCTTCCCCACCATGGGCTCCGGCCCTGAGGGGCCATCACAGGCGAGGGAAGCCAGGTCACAGGTGGTGCCATGGGGGCAGCAGTGCTCGTGGTCCTCACAGCATACAGCCTGGAGGAGGAAGGGAAAGGACACACAACAAGCATTTACTGTCATTTAAGACTGTCACAAGCCTTTATAGGAATTATGTAGAAGTATTGCTGGTAGCAGAAGAGATTATGCACAGTTAGAGAACAGTTGTGACTCCCTAGATTACCCAGTTTCACTTTCAATGAAACATAGCCCCCCTTGCTATAAAAACAACATGTGTTTCAAGCTCCAAACCCCTTAGCAAGGCAGAAGAAAGGTTAGGATCACAAGCAGCAGCAAGTTGACAGGAGTAAAAAATGAGAAGTTATACTGGGATGTCGTAAAGACCAAAACTAAGTGCCTCTTTGTTAGCCATACAGAATCTCTAACCACATCGCAGAGCAGTCAAGTTAAGATGCCATTCATTAATTTGCCTATCCACTGCAGTACAAGCCACATCTCTTTGTCCCTACCTCAGGCATGGGGCAGCAGGCCCAGTCTCCTGACGCTGTCTTGCAGCAGGTGGTGTTGTCGGGACACATGTGGGTGGGGTCACAGGTCACATTCCCTGGCAAGTTACCCTCCCGAGGCACGGCAGGAACCTTCTTCAGCCAGGGCTCAGACGGGGAGCCTGAGGTGTCGTCACACGTCTGGGCAGCCAGGTTGCACTTCTTACCATGAGGGCAGCAGTGGATGAAGTCACTGCAGCAAACTGCCTGGGAGAGAAGAACCCAAACAAAAAGGGGAAGCTGTCACGGGACAAGCAAAAGACATGCAATAAGGTTGATCTATCTTGAATAAATTGATTAGTTAAGAGAGTGAATTGAACGCCTAGAGCAGGGGTTCTCAACTCTTACCCTACGAGGTCTGGAGCCTGCTGGTTTTCTGTTCTACCTGATAATTAATGTCACCCACCTGGTGTCCCAAGTCTAAATCAGTCCCTGATTAGAGGGGAATATATATTTTTTAAAGCAGTGGAACAGTCTTCCATGTCCAGATTTGAATATGAGACATAGTATACCTGTGGCAGAGGACAGCATGCCCATCCCCCTTCTTGTGTTTTACAACATGTGGTTCCATCCTGACAGGCCACTGACTCATCACAGGGAACGTCTGGAGAGACAGCAGGGTGTTAGCGATCAACACAACTGGAGGAGCTAACAAAATATTTCATAAAGCAGCAGGTGGCGTCCTTTGGACAGGTGGTGTGGGCGTCACACTGTGTCTTTGCCCCCTCCTCTTCGTCTTCATCACCTTCATCATTGTCTGTAGGCGGCTCCGTGTCATCCATCTGCACCCTCTGGTGGTCTGTGGCTGCCTCCTCATGATCAGGTGCCAGGGTTGTAAGGGCGGGCACCTTCCCCACCATGGGCTCCGGCCCTGAGGGGCCATCACAGGCGAGGGAAGCCAGGTCACAGGTGGTGCCATGGGGGCAGCAGTGCTCGTGGTCCTCACAGCATACAGCCTGGAGGAGGAAGGGAAAGGACACACAACAAGCATTTACTGTCATTTAAGACTGTCACAAGCCTTTATAGGAATTATGTAGAAGTATTGCTGGTAGCAGAAGAGATTATGCACAGTTAGAGAACAGTTGTGACTCCCTAGATTACCCAGTTTCACTTTCAATGAAACATAGCCCCCCTTGCTATAAAAACAACATGTGTTTCAAGCTCCAAACCCCTTAGCAAGGCAGAAGAAAGGTTAGGATCACAAGCAGCAGCAAGTTGACAGGTGTAAAAAATGAGAAGTTATACTGGGATGTCGTAAAGACCAAAACTAAGTGCCTCTTTGTTAGCCATACAGAATCTCTAACCACATCGCAGAGCAGTCAAGTTAAGATGCCATTCATTAATTTGCCTATCCACTGCAGTACAAGCCACATCTCTTTGTCCCTACCTCAGGCATGGGGCAGCAGGCCCAGTCTCCTGACGCTGTCTTGCAGCAGGTGGTGTTGTCGGGACACATGTGGGTGGGGTCACAGGTCACATTCCCTGGCAAGTTACCCTCCCGAGGCACGGCAGGAACCTTCTTCAGCCAGGGCTCAGACGGGGAGCCTGAGGTGTTGTCACACGTCTGGGCAGCCAGGTTGCACTTCTTACCATGAGGGCAGCAGTGGATGAAGTCACTGCAGCAAACTGCCTGGGAGAGAAGAACCCAAACAAAAAGGGGAAGCTGTCACGGGACAAGCAAAATACATGCAATAAGGTTGATCTATCTTGAATAAATTGATTAGTTAAGAGAGTGAATTGAACACCTAGAGCAGGGGTTCTCAACTCTTACCCTACGAGGTCTGGAGCCTGCTGGTTTTCTGTTCTACCTGATAATTAATGTCACCCACCTGGTGTCCCAAGTCTAAATCAGTCCCTGATTAGAGGGGAATATATATTTTTTAAAGCAGTGGAACAGTCTTCCATGTCCAGATTTGAATATGAGACATAGTATACCTGTGGCAGAGGACAGCATGCCCATCCCCCTTCTTGTGTTTTACAACATGTGGTTCCATCCTGACAGGCCACTGACTCATCACAGGGAACGTCTGGAGAGACAGCAGGGTGTTAGCGATCAACACAACTGGAGGAGCTAACAAAATATTTCATAAAGCAGCAGGTGGCGTCCTTTGGACAGGTGGTGTGGGCGTCACACTGTGTCTTTGCCCCCTCCTCTTCGTCTTCATCACCTTCATCATTGTCTGTAGGCGGCTCCATGTTATCCATCTGCACCCCCTGGTGGTCTGTGGCTGCCTCCTCATGATCAGGTGCCAGGGTTGTAAGGGCGGGCACCTTCCCCACCATGGGCTCCGGCCCTGAGGGGCCATCACAGGCGAGGGAAGCCAGGTCACAGGTGGTGCCATGGGGGCAGCAGTGCTCGTGGTCCTCACAGCATACAGCCTGGAGGAGGAAGGGAAAGGACACACAACAAGCATTTACTGTCATTTAAGACTGTCACAAGCCTTTATAGGAATTATGTAGAAGTATTGCTGGTAGCAGAAGAGATTATGCACAGTTAGAGAACAGTTGTGACTCCCTAGATTACCCAGTTTCACTTTCAATGAAACATAGCCCCCCTTGCTATAAAAACAACATGTGTTTCAAGCTCCAAACCCCTTAGCAAGGCAGAAGAAAGGTTAGGATCACAAGCAGCAGCAAGTTGACAGGAGTAAAAAACGAGAAGTTATACTGGGATGTCGTAAAGACCAAAACTAAGTGCCTCTTTGTTAGCCATACAGAATCTCTAACCACATCGCAGAGCAGTCAAGTTAAGATGCCATTCATTAATTTGCCTATCCACTGCAGTACAAGCCACATCTCTTTGTCCCTACCTCAGGCATGGGGCAGCAGGCCCAGTCTCCTGACGCTGTCTTGCAGCAGGTGGTGTTGTCGGGACACATGTGGGTGGGGTCACAGGTCACATTCCCTGGCAAGTTACCCTCCCGAGGCACGGCAGGAACCTTCTTCAGCCAGGGCTCAGACGGGGAGCCTGAGGTGTCGTCACACGTCTGGGCAGCCAGGTTGCACTTCTTACCATGAGGGCAGCAGTGGATGAAGTCACTGCAGCAAACTGCCTGGGAGAGAAGAACCCAAACAAAAAGGGGAAGCTGTCACGGGACAAGCAAAAGACATGCAATCAGGTTGATCTATCTTGAAGAAATTGATTAGTTAAGAGAGTGAATTGAACGCCTAGAGAAGGGGTTCTCAACTCTTACCCTACGAGGTCTGGAGCCTGCTGGTTTTCTGTTCTACCTGATAATTAATGTCACCCACCTGGTGTCCCAAGTCTAAATCAGTCCCTGATTAGAGGGGAATATATATTTTTTAAAGCAGTGGAACAGTCTTCCATGTCCAGATTTGAATATGAGACATAGTATACCTGTGGCAGAGGACAGCATGCCCATCCCCCTTCTTGTGTTTTACAACATGTGGTTCCATCCTGACAGGCCACTGACTCATCACAGGGAACGTCTGGAGAGACAGCAGGGTGTTAGCGATCAACACAACTGGAGGAGCTAACAAAATATTCCACAACACTATTGTATTGTTCTAAGAAGTGTAATGTCGTACCTCTTGTCCTAATGAAGGGTGGAGAAGAACCCTCCCCTTCCCAAAGAGAAGCAGGACTCCTATTGGCTGAGGTGGTAGTGTCTGGAATAGGTGTTGTCACTTGGGCAACTTCTGAAAGCACGTACAGCAAAATAATCATACACACATACATCCAGACAGTGATTGGTACAAAAATAGACCAGGAAAGTATGCCTTTTTTTGGAGAAAAAAAACCTACCATTCTGGTTTTCCCACTCTGCCCTCTTGCGGGCAGGGAACTTGGCCCACATGGGCATTTCCTTGTTGGTAGTGGATATACACTTGGATTGCTTGATGTCACAGGTGCTGCCCTCAGGACAACAGTGAATCTTATCCTCACAGCACACAGCCTGGTCAGTGCACACAGACACATAGAGAATCACCTCATGAGATGACCATATATAAACAAAGGGTTAGCACATAGGCCATGCAAATCCTTGATTAGACATCTCTCCATGGAGTGATTACAGACACTACACTATGGAGAGTGTACATGTCACCCATTCAAAGGACCAACATTATTCCTGACTCGCAAATCCATGATGGTAACCCCCTAGCCCCCTCCATATAGCCCCCCTGTACCTTGGGCATGGGGCAGCACCCCCAACTCCCATCTGGAGTCTCACAGCATGTGGTTCCCTCTGGGCACTCAGACACTCTGTCACTGCACAGCACTGCAACAACAGGTTCTGCAGGGGTGGAAGAAGGCAGAGCAGTTAATGATGATGTTGCAACAGAAGCAGAAGATGGCAAAATGTGATTCCACAAGAGTCTAACCTTTCTGTTTGATGCAGGAGCTGCTGTCTGTGCTGCACTGGTGGCCTTCAGGACAGCAATGTTTCCCATCCGAGCAAGGCACAGCCTGTGTGTACATTAGATCAATTTACTTGATATCTGTGCACATAACTCCATTTTTTCCATTGACACCAATCCATGTTTTATGTGAATATTATAACAGTATGAATGAGGTGGAAAAGGTTAGATTGCAACAGTGGTTAGGCTATTACATGAGCAATGGGACAGCAACCATAGCCCGTAGTGGCCTTCAGACAGGAAAACTCAGCTGGGCAGTGGGAGTTGTCAGGGCAGATGTTATCATCCTCATCCCCAGCATATGCACTGATCATTCTGAAAGACTAGAGGGGTAGAAAAAATACATTTTACTTTTTCCATGACAAAAAACATGACTGACTATAGTATTTTTTATGACCCTACGTTCATCTAGGTTAATAATGTTGTTTTGGCAAGATTATTTTGTTACAGTCTAATGCTATGTAAATGCTTGAGTTGAATAGTACTATACACTGTATGTACTTTTCACTGGTAATTTTCCTTCAACTGTCCAGTACCCTCTTCACACACCGCACAAAGGAGTGATTTGTTTTTGGCTCCTTATCTCTGGGGCACTAAAGGCCTAACCAAGCAGAATTCTAGTTCTGCTTAGGCTCTAAAGATCTTAGCACTCCCCTTTCTTAGACACATAGGCTGTGAGAACTGTTTAGAACCGGTTCTTTTTGTATAATGCTTTAAGAGAGAGGTAAGCAGTTCTTTGTGTAGGTGAAGTATATAAATGACTGTGTGATTCTGTACATTTTTAAGTTCCTCTCGAGTTTCATCCAGAGAGTGTGAATAAACTCTTATTGCTGATAAATGAGTTCTGCCTGATTCCTCAAACGAGTTTTCCTCAACAATGTGAATGATTGAAAACAGGGACACATATTGCCATGAAAGTCAACTGGTGTCACTGTTACAGTGCATTTCAATGTTGTCAATAGTCAGCTACACTTTCTTCCTGGATTCCCTGATATTCTTACTTTAGGATATCTGGACTGTTTAGCAGAAACTTTCTCCACCCATGGTAGGGAGACAGTTCCATTCACACACATGGACTCATTCACAACACAGAGTGTTCCCTCAGGGCAGCAGTGGATATGATCCTCACAGCACTCAGCCTGAGATAAATGGTAAGAGAGTAGTTTGATTAACAAAGTGTGTTAAAAGCTCACATCTTACAGATCAAACAGACACTACAAGAGAATGCTAGCACAAGGGCGCAATTAAAGATTGGTATCTATTTCAGGATAAGAGACAATGACACCATAGACTACCTATTTGGTGTGTACACTTCTAATAGATATAATTCACAGTGTACAAGGGTTAGGGAACTCGGTTCAGGCTGCAACTAAAGCTAAGGGCTAATCTCTGCGGGCACCACCCCATACATACCTGATACATTGGGCAGCATTCATAGCCATCGGAGGGGACCTTGCAGCAGGTGTTGCCCTCCTCACACGCCCCTCCGTCTGGGCAGTCATCAGCAGAGACCTGGGCCAGCAGGGCCATACAGAGCACCAGATACCTCTGCATCTGGAGAGAAAGAGAGAGAAATAACTTGTAACACAAATTGTATATTATATATATATTCATTGTACAATCAATAACTTACAAATGTTATAAAGCTATTTTGTACAGAAAAGCATCAAATCTAAACAATGGAGTCATCAGAACTAAATCTGGACAGAACTCTCACTTTCCTCTTAACTCTTAATGTGAAACCTATACTGACTTTCAGACAATCTCCTGAGGTGTACTGTAGCCTACTAATGTATATCAAAATTCCCCAAGCTATTTTCATAGATTCACTTCCTCTTTCATGTTCCATGGGGTGAGCTTCAGACAGTAGACAGTTCCACATTCTTACCAAGACAAAGCCCTCCTCATATGCAACCACATTTCAATAATTAATCTATAATGCAGAAAAGGGGATATGATTATACTGTTACTAACTGTTGAGCTTCATAGGGGAGATCATTAAAGCAGTCTACCATTGCTTCAATGCTGTTTAGGCTACTAGTCACAGAAATGCAGCATACAGGATTTCTACTTTCAGTTCTGCTGTTTTTATGAATGGAAAATTCCCCTTAATCTGAGCCAAGTAACTCCCATAAGAGATACTTTCCTCCATTGTGGTATCAATAGCAATGGGTAACACAGGTGTATTAACCACAGACAATATTCACCTGACAATCAATACTGTTCACTTACTGTATATTTTTACAAGGTGGTTTCAAAAGGAGAAGAAAATGGGCTTTAACAGTTTCAAAATAACTGTGGACCCTGATATATCATCATGCTTCTTTTTATAGTGCACACACTCAATCATGTTGGTCATAATGTGCATTTAGAATTTTAAAAGATGGACCCACCTAGGGCAATGACAACAATTTAAAAGCAATGACAAGGACAACATAAAACAATATATGCAATTTAATTTGAAATAGAACATTTGGTGCAATTTCACTTGAGTAGTTTATAATTAAATATATTTTTGTCATTAAGTTCCTGCCACCATCTAAATAAAAAAGTTGACCTTACCTCTATCTCAGTGACTTTACACTTGCCAGTGCTCCTTGACAATGTAGCCGACTCCTGATAGTGTTGAAGTTTCTCAACAACTAAAATATCGAGTACAGGAAATATGTTCACGCCCCTAAATTTCTTCCTAGCTATTCGACATTCTGAATGGTTTTCATAGGTGTCAAATTACCACACATGCACCACTGACAGGTGCTAGAAAAGCTTATCCGCTAGGAGATGCAGTAGTTCAAGGGACAAATACAAATACAGCCATTGGGACAAACCGATGATAACAGATAGGACGGAGGAGAAACAAGCAAGGGCAAGGACTCAGAATATGTAGTGGGGCGTTTCGGACCTCCCCTGTGGCTGCGCTACAGGTGGAGATGGGGGATATGCCATTGCAGATTAGGAGACAGCAACTGGCAGTGAATTATTGGGTCAGCCTACAGGGACATGCAGTGTCTCATCCTGCGAAAGGGATTTTACAGGCATGCTGGAAACATGAGCGAAGACAGAACACGAGCTTTGGGTGGGTGGGTAATACCCAGGTGATGGAGATGGGACTTTAGTCCAACGGTAGCTATTCCTATGAATCCACAATGGCTACTCCCGTCTCCAGTAGTTGATCTACAAGTGTTGGAGAGACTACAGAAAGATACAGAGGGTGTTGGTCCATCTGATTTGTTTAAGAGATGTCTGGATACTGTTTCTTCAGGATTTTGTGGCCATTTACACAGATGGTTCAAAATATCCAAGGACAGGATTTACTGGGTCAGCATTTGTAGTGCAGGAATGTGGGGAGGCAGTCAGGAATCGAATTACAGATTATTTGGCTGTATATATGGCAGAGCTGATGGCCATACTGTTGGCCTTGCAGTGGGTGGAGGAAGTCAAGCCAGACAGAGTAGTTATTTGCTCTGATTCATGTGCAGTGTTGATGAGTCTCCAGTCCTTTAGCTCACATAGCAGACAATACCTGCTTTATGAGGTGCTACAAACCCATGACAGGATTAGTATATAGATAAGATTTACTTGGGTCCCAGCCCATGTGGGGGTGGAGGGGAACGAGGCAGTTGATGTACTGGCTCCTGAGTGGCGCAGTGGTCTAAGGCACTGCATCGCAGTGCTAACTGTGCTACTAGAGATCCTGGTTCGAATCCAGGCTCTGTCGCATCCGGCCGCGACCGGGAGACTCATGGGCGGCGCACAATTGGCCCAGCGTCGTCCAGGGTAGGGGAGGGAATGGCCGGCAGGGATGTAGCTCAGTTGATAGAGCATGGCGTTTGCAACGCCAGGGTTGTGGGTTCGTTTCCCATGGGGGGCCAGTATATAAAAAAAAAAATTTATTCACTAACTGTAAGTCGCTCTGGATAAGAGCGTCTGCTAAATGACTAAAATGTAAATGTAAACAAACACTTAGTAGTGGGGATGTTGATGTTGTAGTTTCAATTAGCAAGGCAGAGGCAAAAAGCCTGATATGGACAGTGATGGTGCAGAGATGGTAGGAGCAGTGGAATAGAGATACTAAGGGCAGGCATTTATTTCAAGTACAGAGGAAAGTCGGGGAGGGGAGGACGGCAGGAAGGGACAAAAGAGCGGAGGCTATTTTTACAAGATTAAGGGTGGGACACAGCCGGTTGAATAAGATCTTAAATGTGATAGGAAAGCATCCAACAGGAAAGTGATTATTGTCAGGAAACTGAGACCGTGGAGCATGTATTGCTACGGTGTGGGCAGTATCAGAGGGAAAGAGAGAGGCTGAGATCTAGTATGAGGGAGAAGGGGATACAGGCAATTAGTTTAAAGAGTATATTGAGTAGAACGTCATTAGATATAGTCTCAAATATGTTGTTATCTTTTTTAAGAGCAACAGGGCTGGCAGGAAGGATTTAGTTTCTCCCTGTCTCTGGCCCACACTCCAGTATAGTAGGTGGCGGTAATGCACCACAACGTTGGATGCCAAAAGTTGATAAACCCCACAGAAGAAGAAGAAGAAGAAGAAGAAGAAGAAACAAGCAAGAACCGTGATCAGACTCATTGGAGGCGTGTCTTGTCACGACAGACGAATCAGGGGTTGTTTTGCTTGTTCCTAGCTCGATAGCTTTGTCAAGTTAGCTAACAGCAGCTCAAGGCTGTGGACAGCATGTCCATTCAACACACAGGGAACACTCATGAAACCCCATCAAATTCACAACGCAGATATATACCCTTTATAGCTAAGCTATAAACTAGAGGTGAGTATCAAGCTTGCACATATTTTACCTTCTGTTTTGCGATAATTAATCAGCTAGCTAGCTAGTGTCTGTTAGCCAGCTAACTAGCGTTAGCTATCAAGCATCTTGAATTGGGGAGGGCTGGCATGTGTTCCTGTTTTGGCATTAGATTAGCTATTCTATTGTCCATACATGATAGCTCATGTCTAGCTAGTTAGCTACCTAGTTAGGTTCCACAACAAATGTTTTGTGAGCGTTTTATTATTGAGAAAGGAGCACGGCAACATGTCCGTGTTAGTCGTTCATCATCATTACATCACCACGCCAACTGAAGGCTACAAGGTCAGATTTGCTGACTGGGTGGAGATGTCACAAAGTATCTTTGTAGATGTGCATGCAGTGCAAACATAAGATGCTGTACAGTGCAATATTACAGTTACTTAGCTAGCTACAGTATTTTGTCCTGCACCAGAATATAACGTTAGCCGGGTCATTCCAACTGAGCGGTGCCTTAGTTTTGGACCTAATAACTTTTGGGGAAATAAAGTATATACACTACCGGTCAAAAGTTTTAGAACACCTACTCATTCAAGGGTTTTTCTTAATTTTTTTTTACTATTTTCTACATTGTAGAATAATAGTGAAGACATCAAAACTATGAAATAACACATATGGAATCATGTAGTAACCAAAAAATTGTTAAACAAATCAAAAATATATTTTATATTTGAGATACTTCAAATAGCCACCCTTTGCCTTGATGACAGCTTTGCACACTCTTGGCATTCTCTCAAACAGCTTCATGAGGTAGTTACCTGGAATGCATTTCAATTAACAGGTGTGCCTTCTTAAAAGTTAATTTGTGGAATTTATTACCTTCTTAATGCGCTTGAGCCAATCAGTTGTGTTGTGACAAAGTGGGGGGGTATACAGAAGCAATTTCCAATCTGTTAGGTGCATAATCCTAACAGGGTGGAAATGTGGAGACTAAATTAGCCACAGCTCTGTGAGTAAGCAAGATTGAACTAGCATAATGGTGAACACTTGAACAGGATTTTAATGTATCTATCAAACATATTTTTAAATGTTTAAATTTGGTTAATTTTCTCAATTTAGCTCAACACAGTGGAAATGTATGAGTGGGACATAGACTAACAACATGAAACGTGGAAAAATAGATAGAACGGTTTATTTATTTAGCTTTGCACAATTGTTTTCCCACCAAAGAAATTATGACACTTCCTGAATGGTGGTGTCTTTGTAGGAAGGGGTTGTTTTCTTAAATGGAGAATTACAACAAACTAACAGGGTGGAAAGTGATATTAGGGTCACACATAATGTTAAATAAAATAATAAATACAATAATCATGAATAAAAAGTTATTGAGAGAGAATTTAACTAGGACTATAAAATAATGAAGAAATTATTTTATGGCATATTATCTAGTGGAAGTAGATGAATAACACCTGGGGACATGGTAAAAATGCCTACGTCCACAGAAAAAAAGTGTTCAAAATGCATAAAATTCCCTTTCAATATCCATGTTTTTTAAGGTAAAGGACACCTGACCTTATATTTAAAGCCTTTTGGAATCCACATTTAAGAAGTGATATTTCCTGGTGACAGAAAAGGCACCACATTGTAGGAATGACCCAAGCAATTTATCACACAACACAGGGCAAGGTTGATGAAGCACATGGGTTAGAAATATTATTCATTATAATCAGATGCATGAGCCATAGAGGAAGTGTTTCTTATAATTGTTGTACTCTTAACAACTAGCTAGAACCTATGCTGTCTTAATTCTGTGGGAATTAGCCTAGACAATGTTGTAAATGTAGGAGGAGGTTCCTGGCCTGTGTTCATGTTTTTGCTGAGGGTTGGGATATGGTGGGATTTGTTATAGGGTAATCCTGCCACAGTCAGCTGCAGTAGGGGAGGTGATAGTCAGGGAAATTGGAACGTGATCGTCTGCCAGCAAGCCTGCAACACGAGACATTCGGCATGGCTTGATAAGTGCTCAGTTCCGCTGCAGTGCACAAACACATTCAGCACATCCAGCAACACATTCGATCATATGCTTGAGATGGCTCCCTCTGATCAAGAACTGGGCTGGAAATGTTTATACCATATTTTCCACACTATAAGGCGCACCGGAGTATAAGCCGCAGCAGCTAAATTGAATGATGTGTACATATATAAGCCGCACTGGACTATAAGCCGCAGGTGTTTTAATGTTTAATTATGTTTAATTACCATATGTAAGGGTTCTGATGGACAGTCCCTTTCGTCTCATAAATCTGAAACACCAGGATGGTCCACCTCTAAAATGTTCAATTTTCATTTCGGTGGCGACTGTTTCAGCTTTCAGTCGGATCTGCACGGTGGAAACACCTCGGCCGTCTGCTCTCTGTGTGTTCACCCAATCTTCAAGAAAGTCTTCAAGTTCGGGCCATCTGCTTTTATTACCTCTGAAAGCTTTTTTTGACTTTTTGCATTGAGACAGTTCTTCCCGCTGGCGTCTCCAACGTCTCACCATTGACTCATTGATGCCAAGGCTACGTGCAGCAGCTCTATTTCCTTCTTTTACAGCCAGATTGACTGCCTTTAATTTAAAAGCTGCATCATATGCATTTCTACGTTTGTTTTCCATAATGAGGGTTTGTGCATGAAAACTTCCTTTGCACAAACTGTCTCGCTCTCGTAATGTCTGTCTGTCTTGCTCTCGTTCTGTCTCTCGTACCACTCTCGGTTCCACTTTTACTTTTGCGCGCTACCTGTCTCACTCTTTTCCGGCCTCCAGCTTTTCCTGCTGGAGCCCGCCGCTTAAAGGTGGGGGGCGCGGACCGGTCATAGAGCCCATAGAGTTAAAGTTGGTGGACTGTAACCTGTAAAATCCATAGATTTAGGAGGTCTTCTAGTGGCCGTTAGCTGTAAAAATCCATAGATTAGCCGCACCGTTATATAAACCGCAGGGTCGAAAAATTGGAAAAAAGGCGCGGCTTATAGTCCGAAAATTACGGTACATCTACTCTAGCAACTTGCAGTTGAAACGATTAGCCCTTATCAGCGGTATGTTAGTGGTACTGTAAAGAGAGGTAGATGTTCTCTCTTGTTGCTTTCTAGACTCTTTCATTCATAATTTTCCAATTATAAATGTATCTTAGTAAACAACACATTTTGTATCACCCATTTCAATTTGCCAAGTTCAAATCCCCCTCGCTGTCTGTATTGAATGTGGGCTTAGTCTATCTTCTGTGGATATAGGAGTTTTTACATCACCAGACATGTTATTGTATCAGTGAGGTGTTGTGGGAGTGTGTGGGGTTTAAAAACAGGGTGTAGTAGCTAGGAGAGGGGAGACGTGCACACAACAGATACCTTATCTTAGTGTGTCAAGCTCTCTATTATAACCCCTTCTATCTTATCCCACATGAATGGAGGCTACTGTACGTCTGGTCACTATCACTTAGAAATAGACTCCTGAATAACAAGGTGTTTGTCATTCAGACTAGTAGTGGCTATTGGCTATTCAAGGACACCTAAGTCACATGTTTGGATAATATGGAGGAGCCTAGGGTTAGGCTAAGCTCAAGCTTTACAATAGCCATGCTGTTGACCAGGCAGTGACCACTCTTGCCCTGAGGACATTCTGTATTTTGTCTCAGTAATCAGGCACTGTTTGACAGAGTATAGCCTAGCTCAAAGCAGAGGCACACCCCAACAGCCTTGTTTATTTGACATAACATGGAATCTGACAAGCTCTAATGGGCATCTCATTAGAAGAGAAAATAAAGTAACACTATGACATGGACAGTTGAGTAGTGTGGTTAAAACTGATGTTTTCTGTCTCAGGTGGTCAGGATGGTGGAGCGGCCTGTTGTTACCCCCTCAGCTGGGATCAGTCCAGTGCAGCAGATGCTGGCCTCTGGCACTGGGGCGCTGCTCACATCAGTGTTCGGTAAGATCAGTGTCCAATAGAGGGGCACAACCATACACATGTCCCTTCTCTCTGCCAATCAATCAATAAACCTACCTACAAACCACACACACAGGTACGTTATTTGAATCCACAAATCACATTTGATTCAAGAAGGATTCAAATTTCAAAGGTTTTTGTATGGATGGACACTTAAGGATACAGAAAGCACCTTCTCTAAACAGCTAGGCTGCACCTTCTCCAAACAGCTAGGCTGCCCATAACAGCTCAACAGAGCAGTACCTAGCCAATTGCTTTTCTTTAGTCTTTGACAGGCCTGCAATCTGGAGGCCACGTACTGTAAGCCTATGTACGTGGCCTATAGAGTGGTGATGAGGAGGAGCTCCGCGGACCCTTCGTTTCCGGAAGTCATTTAGCCATTAATTTAGGGCTGTCCCCAACAAAACAAAACAAAACAAAAATTGTTGACCGAGAGTTGTCTGTTCTTTTGACCAATCGATTGGTAGACATTTTAAAACTTGTATTTTTCCATATATAGGCACATCCTATGTATTTTAATCAAATACACTATATGCACTGAGCTTGTCTGATTCTTTAAGCGCACTGTGTGATGAAATAATTAAGACACACAAATGACTAGACTGAGTCTGACCGTAATTGATTTGATTGTTCCGGGCTCACACATGTTTTAAAAAAAAAAGACAGCGAGTGACTGTGACTAGCACCCGTTGTCTCTCTCGCTCCTCCCTGCTGCAGTGACCACCACAGAACATCAACAGTGTTTATCTGTGTTGCTGAAGCTGCAACATAATTACAGCTATTTCTGACTGAAAAGTTCTGTTACTGAAATTCCTAATTTGTTTAGGAAAAACATTCCCTCAACCCTTGCTCTCTTTATGTGAAATGTATGCATCGCACGTGACCAATAGGGCCTGACCTATAGCCTGTCATAATCACATCAATATATTGGTTATAACAAATTCTGAACACCATAACACATTGACATCAAAATGAATGCAGAGGACATGACAAATAAGCTAGAAACAGGGGAATGTTTACTGGTTGCTTAGCAGGTAAAGGAGAAATCAGATGTGTGGAATACATTTGACTAGTTATGGAAAATCAAGAATAATAAGGTAAGGCGCAAGCGCTGCATGCATATTATGTGTGCCAAACAGGTGCTGTTAGATATAATATACTTTTTCTGACCGTTTGGAACATTGTAAACAACACTAAATACATTCTAAGCGTACCAGAGAGTGTTGTAATGTTTTTTTGTAAAGCCTGTGTTTTTAGTCTTTGCTGTAATAGTCAACATTCATTCCTGAATGCAATTTTCCAAAATGGAATGTTTATTTATTGTTTACGCTAATTATTCAAGGGTCGCTTTAGTTTATTTTAAAGCTAAAATGCTTGATTCCATTTCAAATCATGAATGTCTCGTATGCTGTGTGATGGCATGAACTAATTCATGATTGATTGATTGATGCAGTAGCCTATATAACTATTGAAATAAAGGCCTAAGTAAGTTACGGTATTAGGCCTACAGCTCGATGGTGGTTATACAAGGCTGCTATACTAAGCCTACTAATTATGTAATTACTTATTATTATAATGATGACCAACAGCCTATCGACCAAACTGTCGACTAAATGGGGTCAGCCCTACATTCATTGTAGTCATTGCGCTCTGTAGAGTTTCAATTTTTTCTTGTCAATTAACTCGTTACATTCCTTAGATTACTTATAATATTAATAAAGTCCGATTTTATCAACAAAACACGATAGTCAGTGTAAAAAAAGGTTAAAGGTACAAGACTGTGTACATATCTGGCTGTGTTGGCAGAATCACTACATATCCCATCGAGCCAAGCGGGGAGAGGCTGCCTGTTGTCACAGTTCCAAGACCAGTCAGAAACGTCCAGCTAACCCTACGCCAATGATGCCGGTGGATCTCAAAACTGAACTTGGATCCGTGTTAAGTAGCAATGATATCCTTCACCACCGTTGTCTTACGACAGATTTCACAAACAAGTCATGACTATTCAATAAAACAATAAATTCATTTAAAAGTTTCTTTCCAGCTAATTATAACTAGCAAAGGAGTTTTGAAGTTGAGGGTGCAGTGTTTATGAAGTTTGGCAATGAGGACAAAAACTACCACGGTTCAGTAGCCAGCTGGTTTAGCCAGGGAAAACGAACTCGGACCTTGTGCGCATGTGCGCCATACCTACTAGGCAAATTCAGGAGACAGATTATAGATTTTATGCCCTGATATCAGGAGCTGGCAGCAAAAAGTAAGATTAAACAATTCAGAGACTGAAACGGATAAATCAGATTACAAATATTTAAGGAGAGCGAATTGATAAACAATCCTGAAATCAGCTGTAACTGTCAATTGTAACAAAGTTATATTCGATACTGTCTGTACAGAATGACCCCTCCTGGACATTACAGACATTACAACTTGTTTACTGGTTGCTGGTGATACAAGCATGATACAAGGGGCTGGTATTTAAGAAGCTTGTCAGCAGAGGCCTGCTCCATGTAGCAGTCATATGAGCAGCCCACTTCCAAAATGAGCACCTCCCTCTGGCCTCCCACAACAACAATATCTGGCATATTTGGTACACAGGAAAACACGTCATCATGAAACCAACTTACACAAGAATGTTTATGGATGTGTGCTGTTGGTGAGACTACCTGTCTCACCTCACTGGCTATCAGGTCGACAAGGCGGTCATGTCTACCAATGTACAGGTCCTTGTACTATGAACAGCAACGAGTCACAACATGGGCAACAGACTATTACGTTTGACTCATGTAAAATAGAAAATGGGTCATGGTTTGCAGGGTACCAGAGTGCTAGATTGTATTTTGTAGGTAGAACCTGTAACCTCACCTTAACGGTAAAGGTGAGAATGGCCTCGCTAACAACATCATTCTGATACATGGAGTGGGAGACTGAATGGTCAGCACAGTCCAGAGTAGCAAGTTTCCCCTGCAGCCTCAGGCCAGCCCAGTGCTGCCGTACCTGCATCTGCCTGATACCGAGGAGTGTTGTCCTCAATGTAATCATAATACTTTTATTAAACTTTTCTAGCGCTTTTCATTACAGACAGAATCTCAAAGCGCTTGTTAAGCAAAATACACAAGTAATTTAAAAATAAATATAGGCTACAACAGTAGCTAGATCAGTTACAGTGGGGAGAACAAGTATTTGATACACTGCCGATTTTGCAGGTTTTCCTACTTACAAAGCATGTAGAGGTCTGTAATTTTTATCATAGGTACACTTCAACTGTGAGAGACGGAATCTAAAACAAAAATCCAGAAAATCACATTGTATGATTTTTAAGTAATGAATTTGCATTATATTGCATGACATAAGTATTTGATACATCAGAAAAGCAGAACTTAATATTTGGTACAGAAACCTTTGTTTGCAATTACAGAGATCATACGTTTCCTGTAGGTCTTGACCAGGTTTGCACACACTGCAGCAGGGATTTTGGCCCACTCCTCCATACAGACCTTCAGGTTTCGGGGCTGTCGCTGGGCAATACAGACTTTCAGCTCCCTCCAAAGATTTTCTATTGGGTTCAGGTCTGGAGACTGGCTAGGCAACTCCAGGACCTTGAGATGCTTCTTACGGAGCCACTCCTTAGTTGCCCTGGCTGTGTGTTTCGGGTCGTTGTCATGCTGGAAGACCCAGCCACGACCCATCTTCAATGCTTTTACTGAGGGAAGGAGGTTGTTGGCCAAGATCTCGCGATACATGGCCCCATCCATCCTCCCCTCAATACGGTGCAGTCGTCCTGTCCCCTTTGCAGAAAAGCATCCCCAAAGAATGATGTTTCCACCTCCATGCTTCACGGTTGGGATGGTGTTCTTGGGGTTGTACTCATCCTTCTTCTTCCTCCAAACACAGCGAGTGGAGTTTAGACCAAATACCTATATTTTTGTCTCATCAGACCACATGACCTTCTCCCATTCCTCCTCTGGATCATCCAGATGGTCATTGGCAAACTTCAGACGGGCCTGGACATGCGCTGGCTTGAGCAGGGGGACCTTGCGTGCGCTGCAGGATTTTAATCCATGACGGCGTAGTGTGTTACTAATGGTTTTCTTTGAGACTGTGGTCCCAGCTCTCTTCAGGTCATTGACCAGGTCCTGCCGTGTAGTTCTGGGCTGATCCCTCACCTTCCTCATGATCATTGATGCCCCACAAGGTGAGATCTTGCATGGAGCCCCAGACCGAGGGTGATTGACCGTCATCTTGAACTTCTTTCATTTTCTAATAATTGCACCAACAGTTGTTGCCTTCTCGCCAAGCTGCTTGCCTATTGTCCTGTAGCCCATCCCAGCCTTGTGCAGGTCTACAATTTTATCCCTGATGTCCTTACACAGCTCTCTGGTCTTGGCCATTGTGGAGAGGTTGGAGTCTGTTTGATTGAGTGTGTGGACAGGTGTCTTTTATACAGGTAACGAGTGGAGAACAGGAGGGCTTCTTAAAGAAAAACGAACAGGTCTGTGAGAGCCGGAATTCTTATTGGTTGGTAGGTGATCAAATACTTATGTCATGCAATAAAATGCAAATTAATTACTTAAAAATCATACAATGTGATTTTCTGGATTTTTGTTTTAGATTCTGTCTCTCACAGTTGAAGTGTACCTATGATCAAAAGTACAGACCTCTACATGCTTTGTAAGTAGGAAAACCTGCAAAATCGGCAGTGTATCAAATACTTGTTCTCCCCACTG